>NC_133211.1:10741210-10923710 GCF_958299795.1 Porites lutea
CACCACAGTCGGCAACTTCAAAGTTAGGTTGGACCACTGGGAAAACTGTGTCAAATGTCATATCAGGAAGCAAAAATGCCTATGACCTTCTACAACAAGAACAATCATCAGGAAGCATTGTTACTTTCTGTGAGCAGCTTGATGACATGTTAGGTGGTGGTGTTCCAGTGGGAAAAATCACAGAATTCTGTGGGGCTCCTGGAGTAGGGAAAACACAGATAGGGTATGTTTTAACAAGAAAATGCTTTATTGACAAATTATTTGGCACTGTACAAACAAGACCGGAACTGGAGCCGAAATGTGTCCCACAATATTGTTTCTGGGATTGACACTGGGGACACACCCATCAGCTATTTGCCAATCCTGTAGTATCAGTCTCAGAAGTTAACTTGGCTCATTGTTTCTTTCTCGTTTCTAAAGTGGTTAATTGCCGTAAATTTAATTTTGTTGGAAGTTTTGTGACAAAATTGTTCTTCCCTTGAGAACTCAGACTACGTCCTCTCTGGGATCTGACAGTCTGAACCCGTCCTAAAAATTTTTTTTTTGTATTGTTGTTGGTCTAAAAAGAGCTGCAAATAACAGTCAGTCATTAGACAATAGTCAACTATCACTGGCCCCTGACAAGATCTTATCTGTTATTATGGACATGATATCGTCACAAAGTTATACATGTATATATAATACCAAAGACTTTCACTTTGTAGATGAATGAGATCTACCTTGAGCAAAAGAGAATTGTTACCCTACTGAAATAACATTTCAGTACTGACTATTAATTTTGAGGTGACTGTAATCAGTATTCCTGCAAATCCCACATTTACTGTGCATAATTTGTTTTGAAGATGCAAAACTAACTTGTTGACTTAGTTTGATATATTCGTCGTTCATCTACAATATAGGCCTATCTTGCTCTCAGAAGATTTTGCTCTTTAGACCCCCAAAAATAGTTCTTTATTTTAGTCAGGATGTTGGTTGGATATTGGACTGGTTTAATTTTCCTGTTTTATTAACCTCAACTTAACTCAATCATTAAAATGCAAAGCACAAAACTGCACTCTATAATATAGTCTTGCCTGAATATCAGGCCTTCCTAAGGGGCTAGGGGAGAGGAGATTTTAGATGTGGGACTCGGAGGTTACTTTCCTTTCGTCTCTCCCTTTTTCGCTTCTGTCTTCCTCTTTACCCCCAGAAACACCTGATATTCAGGCCACGTGTATGTATAGCCAATATCCAGCCATCTTGACCTCACACTTGTTGATAATGTATGACTTGTTCAATTTTAGAGTTTCATTTCAGTACCTCATAAGTTCAACAGTTACTGGCATCGTTTTTTGAGTTTATAGAGCTGTTTCTAAATTTGTTTAGATTTTTGTGATTGTTTAATTTACGGTTGTTTTTATTCCTTTGTACAAAGCAAAGTAAAGTAAAGATTTCCCTTTTAATACTTCTAGTCCAAATCATTGATGAATTTCAGCGGGAAAGTCTTCAATGGCCTTGGCACTGGTTGATCTCAAGCTTTACAGTTGAACCTCTCTGCAATGCGCACCTTGAGGACAGAAGAAAGTGGCCATTGGAGACAGGTTGAAACAAGAGTAATGTATGGAATGTCTGCCAAAAAAAATGGCCGTTGGAGAGTGGTGGCTGTTATTGGAGGTTCGACTGCATTTAGAAAAGAGATAATTTAGCCATAGTTAAAGGGAATTTTTCTTTTTTCTTGAAGAATGCAGCTTGCAGTGGATGTACAAATACCAGATGAGTTTGGAGGACTTAATGGAGAGGCAATTTATATTGGTACATGTATTTATAAATATTAAGCAGTAAACCAAATTTTCTATTGGCTTACAAAGGTATTATTTCCCAGGGCTTGTCTCACAACTTGCATAGTGTGTCAAAGTGCATTATATTTAGTTTTAGCATTTATCACACCAATAGACCTGTAGAACATTTGGTCTATTTGATTGCTTTAATATTATTATTATATTGCAGTAAGTTACTGTTACATGATGTATTTGTGTTAACTGGTACAGTAACAGTAGGTTTTGCCGGATCTAACTAACTGTAGCGTAATTTCTTGACTTAATAAAAATTTCATAACAGTTCCTGAAGTAATTTGGATACACTTTCTTTAAGTGAAGATGAGATAAAGAAACTAACTCAAGGCTAAAAATAATTAGGTGACCAGTCCATTTGGACCAACCAGAATGTGGGCAAGCATATATTATGCTGACTTCTCCTTAAGTTAGTAATATTAGGGATGAAAAACCTTAGCTCGAAAGTGATATGCTTTCTCATTAATTTCATCTGATGTCTAGTCATCGTGTCCAACGGCAAATATAGACAGTGGGTAAATTTTACCAAGTTGGATGTTGTCTGATGACCCAGTGTTATTTGCAGTTCTGTCTGTTTATTTATTTATTTATTTATTTATTTATTATTTTTATTTACCATGTAAAGCCCAAGATTCAATACTGAATTTAAAGGACTGCATCGTATATGCCTTGTATAAAATTGGGATAGTCAGTGAGTGTATGCAAAATATACAGCACATGAACAGGTGTATGTGCATGTCCATGTATGTGATTGTTATTTTGTGGATTTCATGGCAGACACAGAGGGGAGCTTTATTGTTGAGAGAGTTGTAGACATAGCAGATGCAGCAGTCAAACACATGCAGCATGTAGTTCAATCTGCTGATATGGATGAAACAGGTACAATCAGTTCATTTTGATTTGATTTTGTTGTTAAAAGAATAAGCTTATAAACTGGATGAGGAATTTAAAAAAATCATGAAAAAGCTGGTGTACAGACTGTATGCAAGGGTTTCAGGTTAAATAGCCTATGCCCTTAAGGGTTTTTTTTTCATTTTAACTCTAGAGGCAAAAAAAATTTCTTGCTAACAAATATCAATATTCTTTTGAAGAATATTTGGTTTAGATGTGTGTCCGTCTGTTACTTTTCAACAATTTGTTGACTGAATAATATATCAAATAAATCTGTAAAGTGCTTTTTAATCTTCGTTCTTTCCAATTTGTAGTTTACTAATTTGCCACTTTAGAAATGAAAAGAAACTGGACAGAGTTAACCTTTGCAAAGACTTCTGGGATTGTTACTGGGGACAGGGAAAAAAAATTGGTCGATAGTTGACCAATGCGTCCCTGTAAACAATCCCAGAAGTCTTTGGGAAAATTAACTTGGCACAGTTTCCTGCTCATTTCTAAAGTGGCAAAGAAACAAAACTATGCCATTTCATTTGAAAACGGTAGCCTCCTTAACCCTTTAAACCCTAAGGTCAAAATCTGAATTCTCATTTGTTGCCCCTATTCATTTCCTACAGAAGTAGTGGGGAGAAGGTGATAAAATATCAAGCAAATTCATCTTTTTTGATCTTGTGTGTAATTCTCATTACCACTCTGTTTTACAAAGCATTGAAATTACAAGGAGAAATTTGATGCCTATCACTCTTGTGACTTAAAGGGTTAACCCTGACTTAAATAACAATAATAAAACCACACAGGTTTGCTTGGATTTTCATTTCTTTAATTTTTTTTTTTTTATTTTCTGTTTTTTCTTTCATTTGTCTTGGACAGAGAGATCTCTACAAACCGAAGCCATGAAAACGTTCCAAGTTGAAAACATCTTGTCCAAGATTTACGTGTTTAGATGCCATGACTACATGCAGTTAATAGCACTGTCACATGTTTTACCAGAGTTCTTGGCAGACCACTCCAAGGTATGTTTAATAGTCACTCATAGTGGATAAACCTTGTCAACTCCCAAACTACAGTGGGGCGGGGGGGGGGGGGGCACTCCCGATCATGGTCTATACGGGCAGGCTCTGTCCAAAAGTAGTACCTTTTTCTAGCTTTGAGTGTATCAAAGGATAGGGAATTCACAAGAAGAAGGATATGAAAGGGTGGCTACCGGTATATCATTTTAATCATGAATGTTACATGAAAATTGCAGAAAAGGTCCTGTTTTTAAAATATTAGTGATTTAAAGGCATACCATTTTTGAATAAAAGATATACGAAAAGGGCACGTTTTCAGTGAAAAATAGTATAAAGAGTAAAAGCGTCGGGCAAAGCCTCCCCATATAAAACTCCATTTATTAAACATTGGTGAAATTGTTAGGACCAAATTAAGGCAAGCCATCAATCAATCAATCAAGCTTTATTTACGGTATCACTTCATTAAAAATGCTCTTCCAGTGAGCCGTTTACATAACAAAATTTTCAGAGAAACTACATTAATGCTAAAATATATCTATATACCGTAAATCCTCTATTAAGCCCCCCGGGGGGCTTATTTTTTTCAAGCACTTTTGAGGGGAAGCTTAATAGAGAGGGGGGGCTTAAAAGAGAGGGGGGCTTATTTAATTTAGCAAAACGCATCACTTGTAACAAAAATACCGTGGTATGAGACAGAGTAGACTTACGCGTTGTACAATTAAAGTCACTGTCAAAAGTATTTATTTCACTTGTGGGAGCCTAAAAGTAACAAAAACAAAATTCTTATTCTTCAAAAATGTTCTCCACAGAGAACTAGAGCGCAAAGTTGAGAAAGTTAAGCATATGAAGTTGGAGGTCATGCAGCCAAAGACCAAAAACAATATGAACTTTCAGCCTGAATAAACCATAACTGATCAGTCCAAGTTAATCGTCAATTTTTTTTTATGAAGAATAAGGATTGGGGGCTTAATAGAGAGGGGGGGGGGGAGCTTATTAACTTTCCTCCTCTGAAAAGGGGGGGCTTATTGGAGAGGGGGGGGCTAAATAGAGGATTTACGGTATTAAGAAAATCTATCCTATAATTAATTACGCAAAAATCAATCAACCTTAAAGGTACATTAAATAACTAAAATAAATTCTATCTCAACTCCCTCAAGGCAATCCCTGGTTCAGGACAAAGGTAGGGCAGACTTGAAAGAGTTGAGATTTATCTCGTCTTTACGCACATTTTCTAGGCCATTCCACGACTGCTCCCCTATAGCTAAAAGCCCGCTTAGCAGCTTCAGTACGGGGCCTTGGTACAAAATTGTTGTTCGAGGCACCTCGCACGTTGTAGGAATGAACCCCGGAGGTTGGTGTAAACATGTTCTTTAAACTCTCAGGGTAAGGGTTATTTAGAGATTTAAAAACACTTATTGCGAGCTGTTTAGAGCGTCTTTGCTCAAGGGTATCCCATCTCAAGTCTTGGAGGATATCCGCAGATCTTGTATTATAATCACTAAATGTTAGAATTCTCCCAGCCCTATTTTGCAATCATGTTGTAGCTAGTGCTGTCAGCCTCCTTTTCGAAAAGTGCAGGTGCAAAATATTCATTTGATATGAAAATACAGTAACGGCCACCTTGGGGACAGAAGAAAGCGGTCGTTGTGGAGACTGAGGTGGCCGTTGCATCACGGATTTTTATGTCTTAGCTGTTTATTTTCCCGTTCAAATTACAGGTGAAACTCATAGTAGTGGACAGTATTGCCTTCCAGTTCCGCCATGATTTTGATGATCTCGCATTAAGGACGAGGCTTCTAAATGGTTTGGCACAGAGTTTTATCAAGATGGCTTGCGAAAATCATCTAGCTGTAAGTAAAGAAATCCATGAAGTGAATAACTTTTTCTGTTTAAATAAGCAATTAATTTAAGTAGTTCAAAAGTCTAACCGTTTTATGGTGATGGTGACGTTTATAATGGAGACGGTAATGATGATGGTGATAATGATGAGCATGATGATGATGATGATGATGATGACGGTGATGCTGATGGTGACGATAGTGACGTTGAGAGGTGATGAAGATTAGATGGCACCAAAATTCAGTCGTTTGTGCTCGTATGTCGCGTCAAAGTTAGTGTTAAAATGGTACCTTTTACGGACGTTTTACATATAGATTTGTTCTCGATGCATACTGTGAGCGCAGCAATTTAAAAACACGACTGTTTGTCAATGCACTCTAATAACAGCTAAATAAATGAAACTTACTTTTGCTTCTTTCAGGTTGTTTTTATGAACCAGATGACCACACGCGTGAAATCCACGCAGCTTGGTCAGTCACACCTTGTGCCAGCGTTAGGTAAGCTTCGTGCCACCAACTTCATCAACGTGTAGGGGAAGAGAAACATTCGGTAGTTGGCAAGCTT
Source organism: Porites lutea (assembly GCF_958299795.1). Classification (NCBI taxonomy): domain Eukaryota; kingdom Metazoa; phylum Cnidaria; class Anthozoa; order Scleractinia; family Poritidae; genus Porites; species Porites lutea. Next base: position 10,747,341 of record NC_133211.1, read on the forward strand.
TTCTTTGAGAAACACGATGTTAAGCGGGTAAACCTTGGTGAAAACTTTAAAATCCTCAAGAAATGCCGAAGGAAACTAGAGGGTTTGATTTTCGAGATGTTAATCATCTGACATTAACAGACGTTAACACTCAAGCGGACTCCATTCGTGCGAAAATCGTTATTTAATTGTTATATGTCCAACCCATGACCCTTTGTCTTTTTTTCCTTGCACTTTTCGCCCTTTCTTTTTCTATACTGATATATTTCCAAGAATCTTGTTAATTTCTTATCTTTTTATAATGATGACACAAACTTTCAAAACGTCAAGTTTCTTCTATATCGTTGATTTCTGTTTTAAAATTATGATATTGATTTTTTTTTTCTCTCTACAGGTGAAAGCTGGGGTCATGCTAGCACCATTCGAATTGTATTGTACTGGGAAGACAATCAGAGGTATGAGGGACTTTTAGTCTGTTAAAAATGAACGAAATAAAGAGATCTATTAGAAGTGGTTAATAGGAAGTTGCTGTCAAACGATCGCGAATTGTTACATCTCAGTATCAAGCTGAGAATCATGGACAGAGCCACTGTTATTGTTTTAGGTCAATTTCGTTTGGTTCTTTTTTTCCGAGTTCAGAATCTTTTTGCTTCGCTGACCACCAGCTGTGAAACTTGAAAGGGGTCGATACAGATGTATATGTTGTGGTTCAATTTTATCATTAGTCTAAATTTTATTTTCTTTTGTTTCAAACTCATTATCATACATTACCATACCCAAAAACAAAAGAAAATAAAGTTTAAACCAAGGATAAAATTGAGCCACAATATATATCCACATACATGTATCTTTAAGTCACCTTCATATTGAAATGGGTACCATAACCTTCTTATAGTGGCATCTTTACCCGTTGAAGACTACAAGCTTACTGACATCTCTAAACTTGCTTTCCTGTCATGTCAGTGTGCAGTGAACAAAAACATTCATTCAGTCAACATTTGTAAACTTCCTTAATATCGCCGGATAGTTTTTTAATTTTCCATCTAATAATATTTTGTATTCGTCGCCGTAATTTTTATGCCATCTTTGAAAAATTGTAATTGAAGAGGCCTAATTAACATAAGCTTTAAAGTTTCCTTTAGGCATTCTCGCCATTTCTTCCTACACTCAACTGTGTCTTGTTACGGGCCTCACTAAACAAGAGTGGACGATCTACAGCCCGTGAGGACTTTAGATGATGGTTGTTCTCTTCCCGACAGATTTGCAAACTTATACAAGTCGCCTTCACGCCAGGAAACGACAGTTCCTTTCCAAATCACGGTACAGTTATTGTAGTTTTTATTCTCACTGCTCCTCTTATCGTCTGGGCTTGTAAAGTGATATTATACGGGAAATTGTTTATATAGTCTTCAGTACTGTCAGTTTGCCTCCAAGTAAGGAAGCAGTTCTTAAAAAATCCTTAATACTTCGGTCAGTGTGAATCACTCGATTGGGTTACTTGCCAACTGATTTTCAGGGGCACCCAACGAGAATATAGTTCAAAACCACTTAAACATAGCATTGTGAAACGATTTTTAGTATTTAAACGGTAGATATAGGCATATTTTTATCCCCTAAAAATTTTTCATCTGTTCGGATTTCCTAGCTGAAAGTCAAGTGATCCGAAAATTATAGAGATCAGAACTTACCTTTTCGAAAATTTGAGCCAGAAAAAAGGGTTCGGAAAATTCTAGGTGACCTTTCTAGGGTAACAATCCGTTAAAAATGGGCATTTATACAATGTTTTAGATGTTCGAAAATCCTCAACAAATGTTCCGAAAATTCTAGATCTCAAATCGTCTTCCGAACAGATATTTTCCGAAAATTGGCGTTGGGTACCCCTGGATTTTGTCTAAGTTATGGCTTATAAGATTAAAAAGCTGCCGCCTGCGGCATAATCGCGAACGGTAAAATAAAGTATGGTTTATGCAAAATTTGGGGGGCAAACAGAGTGTATTATGGGGAATTCGAAAATAGTCAATTACTAAAGACATGTAATCGGTTACAATCATGAAACAGAAACAAAAACCGAACAAGATGAAGATAACGTAAACAAAAAGGACCAGAATACATTTTCTTTTTTAAAAAAATTCTCGTTACTGATCATTCGTTATTATCAAATTGTTTTCCTTTTGGTTCGTCTTAGGAGGGTGGAGTGCGGGACTGCTTTGCAAACTGCACAGAACAGAACAGTAGTGAAAACGTTGATAGTCCGCTGGCTCAAGAACATCACCAGAATTCACCTCGTGACACTCTTATGACGCGGAAAAGGCGGTTTGAAGATCTCACGTAGAAAAAAGGAAAGTTAACTTATATTTACGTAATTAATAGTAGAGAAAAAATGGTGTACAGAGCTTCTTTATGGTCATCATCCAGTCGCAAATGGGAAAAAGAGTGATGAAAACGAGTTGATTTGAACTGATATGTGAAAAGGAAACAGACGTCAGATTAGTACGAAAGCGCAAATCAGCTGGCAAATGTTGCAAATACTTGAGACGCGTGTGTGGCAAAACTTTGCTGATTCCGGCACTCCAGTTAATTCCTGTTGGGCGCGATTAGGATCTGGAGCACAATTATGAAAAAGTCATGTTCCTACAAATTTGCGCCTTCCTTGTCAAAGCGCTTCCTCTCCTCCTTTTATTTTTGTATCCAAGCATCGAATAAGTGGCCAGTAGGGTGCAGTGAGCCGCAATAAAGGTTATGTAACGCCCCAAAACGCTCAAATGAAAAATGACAGAAACCTACTTTATCTTTAAAGTGCCATAATCTTTAGCAAACACTGCGGTACTGTTTGAGCATAAGGGCTCTGTATTTACATGTCCCTCTGGAGACGAGACTGCCTTGTCGAAGCAGTTATCTGAGCCACGCGAAGCTGGAGCAGCCGTTCACAAGGCATTTTAGTGCCTTTTAGACCGTGAGAATCGAACCCCAGTTCTCCCGCTTTGCAAACCAGTACTGTACTCTACCAACTATGCTCCGGTTTATAGTGACTCATTGATCTGATTGTAGTACTTAAAACGTTAGAACTTATGACAAGAATTCTCTTAACCGGGCCCCTTCTAATTCTTTGTATGCAAATAGAAGCTTCTATTTTATGTCTTAAAGTGGCTTTATTTTGCATTTGCAGATTCCATACTTTTTTCGTATTACAAACGATATTTTCCCCTTCACCCTTCTTTTGACAGTTTCAACTTCTTTATAATACCAAAATTGTCCAGAAATAGCTTGTTAATCATGCTTAAAGTTTGAAGGAAATCTGAATCTGCTGTTATTAAGCCTGTGGGGGAGGTATTTCTTCCACGTAGATCCGGGATACTCCAGGCCAGCCTGTGTAAGCATCAGCAGATTTCTTACCGGCACATTTGCCGACCCAGAATCCCACACGCACTGTGCCCTTGTGGATTTTCTCACAGACTCCTTCTATGTGACTTACGCGGTGTAAATTCTTTGACCTACTGCCACGTCCATACTGCATATACACTCCACCATCAATGGCTGCTGGAGCTGAACACTCTGCACCGTTAAAGGTGAAATACCATCGACTGCAGCAGTCGTCACAGTTATAGATTCGAAGATTGCCAGTCCAGAAGACACGTAGCGCTGTGTTGTCTGACATTTTCTTGAAAATACATTCCTGTGAAAATATAAATAGGAACATCATTCATCATTTGAAAATCAGAAACAAGAGCAACTAAAATTAAAACAGTCGGACTAAAATGTTAAAAAATGAACAAAGAAATATTATTTGAAGGTAGCCATGGGCTAGTTCCAGACTTACTGTGGTTGATACAAATCATTCTTGATAAAGCTGACAAAACTAGAATTTTCAAATCTGACGTGAGTTAATCTCTTATTTACTTTAGGCTAACCTCACGTATCTTTAGCTGTAAACTGAGTCTTTACCTTGATCAATCCGGAGTCCCTTCCATCCATCTTCTTAAAAACGCACTGTTTCCAATTACCACCAAACGATCCTGGAGCACCCTTGGGACCTGGGGGACCTTGACTTCCACGAGCACCTGTATCACCCTTGTTTCCAGGGAAACCAGCTGAACCTGAGGGTCCCTGAGGTCCCTTGGGGCCAGGGGGACCTTGCTTTCCACGAGCACCTGTATCACCCTTGTTTCCAGGGGAACCAGCTGAACCTGATAGCCCCTGAGGTCCCTTGGGGCCAGGGGTACCTGCTTCACCTTTGTTACCACTGGGGCCTGGAGGTCCCTGTCTTCCACGGACTCCTTCATCACCTTTGTTTCCTCGTGGGCCCATGGGTCCTTCAGGTCCATGATTACCGGGTGATCCCGCAACACCTACTGTTCCCGCGGGTCCAGGGCTTCCTGGGATGCCTGGAATTCCTGGTGCACAGAAACACCCACTGTGACCACAGGAACCATAAGATGATGTCTGCTGACGTGTAATCTAAGAGAAGATTAAATGGAAACATGCGTTATTATCCTGTAGGCCAAATTTGTTTTACTTTAAATATCTTTTAGGATTCTAAAAAAACAATTCCCAATGTTTGTGTTAAAAAATTGCGACGGTGGCATTTTAGAGAAACATCTTGACAATCTTTGAGTCAGCCATTTCCTTGGACCTTTTTACCTATAGAGCCTGTTCAGTGGTATCACTTTTCAATTACCTTACAGCAAATGACATTAAAGAATTTCCCTATTACTCGATGTTTTATTAAACAAGCTCACCTTATCGCGTGGTTTGCTGCTGTTGTCATTTGCAGAACAAAAGGTGATTAATATTAACAGCAGTAGCCCTAACGTATTAGCCAGCGGTATCTTCGCACAGGATTCCATGATTGTAAACTCTGCGAAAACATGAACAGACTCAAAGCTCATCCAATCACCAGCACTCAACTCACTAACTTTATCACGCCTACGTCATGAACTATACCTTTTTATCAAATCGAATACAAAAATTTGAAATATTGAGTGTGGAGACGCTAAAATAAACGAATTTTTAGTACGCATTTAGGATAAGATATAGGGTTAAAAAATAACTCTTCCACTTTCCTCAAAAAGTTAAAGAGAGTTGAAAGTGTAAGAACTCCCAGAAATGGACAGTATAAATAGAAATTAAAAATGAGCCAGTGATAACTTTGCTATGATAACATACTACTAGATACCAACCTGGTTTGTAGTTGTAAGGCTGTACTGAGTCACCTGATGAGGAATAACAAATCCTTGAAAAACCGGAAACTTTTATGTCCTCTTCTAACCTAGTTAACATAACGAAAAAACGTGTCTTAAGACAAGTTTCAGGCGAGATTTCCCATTGGTTTAATCAGTTCTTAATTGACCAAATAAAAAGGAGTTCATTTATTGTGTTTACTTTCCATAAGTTACAAGACGGGACAAGTTGAAGGGGTCCGTGACGTATAGAACACGAAAAAATCTAAAATTCTTATTGGGCGTGAAAATTTCTATATTGACTGTAAAAACACATCCATGTTTCACGTTATGTGAAATTTGAAAGGTATTTGGCCAATTCTGTTCAGAAACGGAAGTTTCATCACTGGCCATTTTTGACAACTACTTAGCGATATGCTTTTTGTTGTTCTTTGTTGATGTTAATATGCTGAAACAAATATATTGTGCAGTTTGATATGTTCGGATGGTTAAGTTATGAAATCATTGCCTGAGGCTGTGCCGGCAGTGGTAGACATCTTAGTACATAGCCATGCATCCTCTTTCCACTTGCTAAGTAAGTAGTGCCGGTCCCGATTGAATTAGACAATAAAAGAAATAAATTTCGAATATGACCATGCTGCCTAACACATAAGATTGAGAATGAAGGCGATAACATCCAGATGCATGTCTTCCTTGGTGTCCTGACTCCAGTATCTAATATACACAATAATAACACAAAATTTGTGTGGAAACTAAATTTATTAGATCGTTTGTAATCACTAATTTAGGTAAGTTGGACTTCTCTTAAATTTTCTTGTTCCGAAGATTTGGGAAACTGCCGGTGCCCCTTGACTCAAATGTGTCCCCTATAACAAGTTTTAAGAAAGAATGGAAATATCACCTCTTGATCAATCAAGCTTGATTTTACTGCAGCCGATTTGCTTGATTTTATTGTTGATTTAATCTGAGTTTCTGCTGCCTGCATTTACTTCATCATGGTGGTGTTCACTGACTTAAATAGACTGAAGCGTTACTAGTTTCGACACCGCACACAAACACACAACATGAAACATGAACTACACCTCTTTTAATTCATAAGCTTTGCTACTCTTACGTTCTTAATCTTTCTATGTATCTACACTCAAAATTGTGTTCAAGTGTCCTGTATGGCGTACTTTGAACTTTGATTATCAATTAATTTTCAGTTGCTCGATGAAACCGACGTATACCAATGGGACTGAAATTACAGAAAAAATTGCAGCGTAAGTCAACACCTTTTATACAGTTCTTAAGCAACAAAATAGCGAAGAAGAACCAAGAAGACCCCGGCGAATCTTTAGTGGATGTGAATAGAAAACTGATAACAGACGATCCAGAAAATAACATTCGTAACTGGTTTTCAGATTTGTAGTTCGCCTGCTGTATTTTATTCCTTTCTCTTTCAATTAAGGCACTCAGATTCCAATTTTTCATCAGTTCTTGATGGAAAATGGCGGTACAGCACCGATCATAAATTCGAGAATAACTCAGTTGCTTACTTGAAACTGAATTTTAAAAGGAGGCACTAAATTCTCAATCAGACTTGTAGTGTTAGAACGATTATTTACTTCTTTTTAGGAAAACAAAGTTTTCGTAACTGATTATGCTCATTAATTTGCAAACTCTTCACTAAAACTTTGTTCCCGGCCCAGTTTAATTGAGAAGGTCGTGGTGCTCAACATTAAATGAGGGACTGCTAATCTTTAGGATAATTCCTATTTCAAGTACCTGCGTTTTCTGTATCCAGGAAAACAGAGACGAAGAAAAGGAACTATGAGATAAAATAATGAAGCGTGAAAAGAAGTTCTTAAATTAACTAGGAATATTCAAACCTAAATTGTTTTTACCTTAAAATCCCTAATTCTGAGGACTTTTTGTTGACAACTGTTTTGTGCAAAAGTGATGTAAATCACTTTTTTGATTTGTTTGATTAAGTTCTAGAGATAACAAGTTAAGAGAACATTCTACGTGTATTCCAAGGAGCAACTTGGTTGTTAAGTGATTAGTCAGTAATTCGTCGCGGGATGATATGGCGTCTTTTATTTTAACTGTGTTTTTGCACCTGAATTAATTTGATCACTACCTTTTTTAACTGAAAAAAAGGTTTGCAATTTCACAAAGATTATCAACTAGACCCAACTAAGCTGAGATTGTATATTTCAAATAATAAGAACTATGTCTGAGATTTTTTATTATGAGCTATTTTATTCTGATTTTACAAGTTTTTCAACCTCTTCCCCACGGAATGTATTTCAGATTTGTTGTGTTTGTGTTGAAACTAAAAAATCTGCTTTGAACTAGCTTCCAGCAGTATGGCTTAGTAGGACTCTATAACTTGCAAGCCTTATTAGCTATAATTTTAACAGACAAATTAAGGCAGGCCTCTCCCTGGTAGATTGTATTCTTTGTACCCTCACTTATCAGTTCCATCGCCTAACTTTAGGCGATTTCTTCTTGAGCGGTTCTGGCTTTGTCTTAGCTTAAACCAACAAAATCTCACAAAATCGAATAGGTAAATTTTAAGTTGCATAAAGTGACTAGACTCACAAAAAAGCCCAAGAATTGTTATCGATGTCTTTTAAGGGTTTGACAGTGCAGGTCTCTCAAATATTTATTTCGGTTGCGGTGGACAAAATGATATTTTCCGCAGTTTAAAAAATGTAAGTCACACAGGTGGACGTAATTCATGCTGCTCTTCGGGAGTTTGTCATTTCCGAAAAAAGCTCCATGATACTGTTTAAGTTACCCAATATAATTGCTATCAAAAATAAATACTTCTTATGGAACGATTACGGATTCTCTTTTGTGTAGGAATTGTACTGCGGCATCGCTATGATTTCATTTGATGATCAAACTTGCTGGAAAAAAGTTTTACAACTTTACGTCCTTTTGTCCTCCTCGTGCTGTCAAGGCCAAAACATATGAAAAACCTCTTAAATTGTGAACAACAGGTCATATTAACGAGTCTCGCCTCCAAGTGGTAAATCTTCAATTAAAACATAAGTGAAACACAAGTTGCCGCGCACAAAATGGTTGCAGCATCGAAATCGTTTCTCGTCGCTTAGACTACCTTTTTGTTCCTAATAATACCTTGTATGGGGAGGTTTTATAACACAGATTTTTTTGTCTTCTGGTTATGAACTATTCAAACCTGTCTTGAATAACCTTCCAGTATAACTGAGGCTCTAAAACGCATAATTTGATCAAGAGATTCACGATAGTACAATTCTACTGAACCTTAATTTGTGTTTTAAACCCGCGTCCATATATAATTAACACTGGCAGTGATCTAGATGATGCTTAAAAAAGCTTTTGCTACTGCAAAATAAATAAACTCACTTACATTATTTTGGATAATTGGATGCAAAACCGCTTTGAGTAGAACCCTTAAAAGTCAAAGAAATGAGAAAGGCTGTTAAACGCAACATAGCAAGTAAATAACATAACAACACTGTGAGCTATGACCTTAAAAATATCCATTTAATCGTCTTAGTTTGTTGCTCATGCCGAAAGTATAGTGATCTTTGTTTTGTTTTTGTGCATATAATGAGGTTCTCGTCAGTGCAAGTTTGTAAATTGTTGGTGATTAGCTTTATTTAGAAATGAAGCGTTATTCGCTAAAACAGTTCAAATATTTGCAGGTTTTACCAATCAATTTAGATGCTATTTTTAATATGACCTTAGTTGTTTGCTTCTTGATCTCGCATGATCCAAATGAGATGTAATTAACAAAAAAGGAAATTAAACAGATCTTGTACTCATTTTACTAAATTGAAATTATCTCATCCGTCACTGCGAAATTTTTTTTTACCACTTGAAGCATTTTTTTTTAACCTATATTCTTCTGCCTTCATATCGTCGTCCTATTATCTTGAGCAACACCTAGCGCAATTACTCTTTGACACGTCATACAAGGGCTACTCGTATATAATTAGGTTAGTTTTGGGTTGAATTTGAATACAGTTAATACAGTTTAACCCCTCACATTTATGACCCCTTTCCTCTCTTCGTTCGCGCTGGTTGGCGGTCCCGTTGCCATGATACTGCAGATGATTGAGCCTGCTTAAGGGATATTTAGGAAACGTTGCTCAAATTTTCACCAGAGAAAATCTTGTTTCCAAGACTCGCTCCTTCGAACCTTGCTTCAATTTCGTCTCTACCGGCACGCTACGCTTTCTAGTTCATTAGATGATATCATCGACGCGGAGCTTAGGGATTGCGGAAAATTTGGAAATACGACCTCTGAAATAAAATAAACTAAAGGCTTTCATCTCTTTTTCCTTCATTTAAAATCACTATTAGCATGTGTAATCGAATGTTGACCAGTGAAACTATGAAATTATTTCCTAATTTCAGGGGTATTAACATTTGATTACAAATTAATATCAAGTGTAACAAATTACGCTTAAAATCGAGTTTTTTTTTTCTACTTGTTTATCCTATAGAGAACTCCACGCACTGAAAAGTTTATAGCATGGTTCAAGTTCACCAAAATCCTGGAGTGGAATCCTTTTGGATTCCTTTTTGATGTACTCTTTCATGTGTTAAGATTTTCTTGGGCGTATGTTAATGCCCTGTCATGATCACCTTCATTCATAAAATTATTTAAATTTTGATGCCATCTTAGCACTATCAATGATATGGGACGTTGCCATAGAAGCTTTGTAATTTCACATGTAGTGAAATTATCAATAAATGCTACAATGTGACGCCAAAATTGAGGGATAACGTGTTTCCCATGATTTTCAGCTAAGTTGTCCTACAAATGCACGTATTGCATTTTACAATTTTGATTTCACGGAATTTCTTCAGGGAACTTAAATTCGTCCCTAACGTCAGACAGAGTGAGATCTGGGTTCAAGATAACCTCGTCGCAGGCTTTTCCCTTACTTCGACCGCCCCTCCCTCTTTTAAGAGTAAAGCCCTGTGTAGGAGGTTGAAGGGTAATTTAAAACTTCTTTAAAATCAACATTGAAGGGGAAGGGGCACAAAACAGCAACGCGGCTTCAATAATTATGACATGGATTGTATCAATTTTAGGTAGCTTGATCTCCCTTTCCCCTCCCCCCTCCCCCCCCCCCCCCCCACCGCATTTCCTCTGCTTTCTGGTCAATTTCCGGAAAGCCATCTAGGATTTTTAGATCTTTTTCAAGCAGATAGTGGATTGTATGAATAGCCAAGTAAAGGGATGTAAAGACTCTGACAGATCATCAGCAGTTAGTTGTGGCTTTCTTGTGACATACCGTAAAATTCCGAAAGTAAGACCCTCCATGTATAAGCCCCTCCAAATATAAGGCCCCCAAACTCGTAACGCAAAAAACCCCTCCGTTTAATCGCCCCTCCGAATATAAGCTCCCGGGGACTTGTACTTGGAACTTTCCCTCAAATACAGAGCAAAACAAAGCAAAAACCGTAAATTTCCTTCAACTATAAGGCCAGCCCAATAAATTTTGAGACGCAAATTTTCCTCCGTACATAAGCCCCTCCGAATATAAACCCCTCCAAAAATAAGCCCCTCAAAAGGGTCTCTGAAAATTATAAGCCCCGGGGCTCATTTGCGGAATTTTACGGTATTGGAAACTGGTTTATAAACTGCATAGTCTCCCTTTGTTGGTTTATTTAAAGAGAGTGGAGTACTAGTGCCCACTTTGCAAAATACGCTCTACACGCGATTTTTTTAAAGACTGTCAAAATCGGAGTTCATAGCAGGACGAAGGTTGCTGTACCAGCAACCTGCGCTCTGGTTTTTTCTGTTACACATCCATGACTGAGATTCTGGTTTGAGACTCGATTTCCTTTTTTAAAGAAGAAAATTACATCGGCAAAACCAAAAAACATTTTCCTACAGACGGGGTTTAACGTTAACACTAACAAAGCATCCCCTTCCATCCCTCGACAATATCTTCATACACTCGACCAGGAGGTCGTTTCTCGAATATACGTTTAACACTTTCACTTTTCATTCGTTTTTAGAATAGCGGCTAACAATGATGTTCAACTTTTACAAATTTACTTATGAATAACTTTAAAGCGTTTTAATTTCAATTTGTAGATTCCTTGTTTGGTTTACATTTCTTTCGTATGCAAACGATCTTTACGCTCCACCTATTTTTAAAAGCTATTGTTAAACCTCACCTACGTTTGCATCTAATTCCAAAAATGTCAACCATGTATTATTTTTATTCCTTGTTAGCTTGTTAATCATCTTTATTTAGAAAAAAATCTGAATCTGCTTAAGCCTGTGGGGGAGGTATTTCCTCCACGTACATACGGGACACTCCGGGCCAGCCTGTATGAGCATCAGCAGATTTGTAACTGCTACATTTGCCGACCCAGAATCCCACACGCACTGTGCCTTTGTGGATTTTTTCACAAACTCCTTCAATATGACGAACGCGGTGCAAATTCTTTAGTCTGCTGCCACTTCCAAACCTCATAAAGACTCCACCATCTATGGCTGCTGGAGATGAACACTCTGCACCGTTAAAGGTGAAATACCATCGACTGCAGCAGTTGTCACAGTTAAAGGTGCGAAGAGCGCCAGTCCAGAAGACACGCAGCGCTGTGTTGTCTGACAGCTTCTTGAAAATACATTCCTGTGAAAATATAAATAGGAACATCAAAGATCATTTGAAGATCAGCAACTTTAGCAACCAAAATTGAAACAATCGGACTTAAAAAAATTAATGTTAACTAATGAATAAAGAGATATTATTTGAAGGCAGCCATGGGTTAGTTCCAGGCCTGTTGTAGTTAATAAAAATCATTCTTCGTGATAAAGTTGACATAACTCGAATTTTCAAATCTGAAGTTAGTTAATCTTTTATTTACTTTAGGCTAACCTCACAATTGTCTTTAACTGTAAAGTGAGTCTTTACCTTTATCAATCCCGAGTCCTTGCTTTCGTCCAGATTCCTAAAAACGCATTGTTTCCAATTACGACCAAACGATCCTGTAGCACCCTTGGGACCTGGGGAACCTTGACTTCCACGAGCACCTGTATCACCCTTGTTTCCAGGGGAACCAGCTGAACCTGAGGGTCCCTGAGGTCCCTTTGCGCCAGGTGGACCAGGCGGACCTGTGGTACCGCTGGGGCCTGGAGGTCCCTGTCTTCCACGGGTTCCTTCATCACCTCTCTTTCCTCGTGGGCCCATGCGTCCTTCAGGTCCATGATTACCGGGAGATCCCGCAACACCTGCTGGTCCCGCGGGTCCCGGGCTTCCTGGGATGCCTGGAATTCCTGCTGCACAGAAACACCCACCATGACCACAGGAACCATAAGATGATGTCTGTTGACGTGTAATCTAAGAGAATGTTAAATGGAAACAAGCATTATTGTCCTGTAGACCAAATTTGTTTTGCTTTAAATATCGTTTAAGATTCTAAAAAAACAATTCCCAATGTTTGAGTTGACAAAATTGCAAACAGTGGCATTTTAAAGAAACATCTTTACAATCTTTGAGTCAGACATTTCCTTTGATCTTTTTACCTAAAGAGCCTGTTCAGTGGTATCACTTTTTAATTATCATACAGCAAATAACATTAAAGAATTTTCCGATTACTCGATCTTCTATTAAACAAACTCACCTTATCAGGTGGTTTGCTGCTGTTGTTGTCCTTTGCTGAACACAAAGTAATCAGCAGTAACAGCAGTAGCCCTAACGTATTAGCTAGCGGTATCTTCGCACAGGATATCATGATTGTAAACTCTGCGAAAACATGAACAGACTCAAAGCTCATCCCATCACCAGCACTCAACTCACTAACTTTATCAAGCCTACCTCATGAACTATACCACGTTATACCACGTTAAAAAAAAGACTATTCCCTTTTCACCAAATCGAGTACAAAAAATTGATATATTGAGTGTAGCGACTCTAAAATAAACGAATTTTTAGTACGCATTTAGGATAAGATATAGGGTTAAAAAATAACTCTTCCACTTTCCTCAAAAAGTTAAAGAGAGTTGAAAGTGTAAGAACTCCCAGAGATGGACAGTATAAGTAGAAATTAAAAATGAGCCAGTGACTACTTTGCTATGATAACACACTAGTAGATACCAACCTGGTTTTGTAGGTGTGAGACTGTAGCTAGTCACCTGATGAGGAATGACAAATCCTTGGCAAACCAGAAACTTTTAAGTCCTCTTCTAACCTAGTTAACATAACAAAAAAACGTGTCTTAGACAAGTTTCAGGCGAGATTTCTCATTGGTTTAATCCGTTCTTAACTGACCAATTAAAAGGAGTTCATTTATTGTGTTTACTTTAGCTTACTTTCCATAAGTCACAAGATGGGACAAGTTGAAGGGGTCCGTGACGTATAGAACACGAAAAAATCCAAAAATCTTATTGGGCCAGAAAATTTCAATATTGACTCTAACAGCCTATGCATGTTTAACGTTATGCGAAATTTGAAAGGTAGGTTTTAGGTTTATAGTTTAATGATACTTCATACCAATGCACAACAAAAAATATATATATATATTTATATATAAGTACAATTGGTAAAGGAAAGCAATAGGGGGAAACTAAATACCATATAAAAAACTTCTCTCCAAAAATAAGGTATTTGGCCAATTCTGTTCAGAAACAGATGTTTCATCACTGGTCATTTTTGACAACTACCTAGCGATATGCTTTTTGTTGTTCTCTTCTACTTGGATGTTAATGCTGAAACAAATATAATTGAGCAGTTTGATATGTTCGTATAGTTAAGTTATGAAATCATTGCCTGAGGCTGTGCCGGCAGTACTAGACATCTTAGTAGATAGCCATGCATCCTCTTTGCACATGCTAAGTAATTAGTGCCGGTCCTGATTGAATTAGACAATAAAATAAATAAATTTCGAATATGCGCATGCTGCCTAACACATAAGATTGAGAATGAAAGCGATAACATCCAGATGCATGTCTTCCTTGGTGTCCTGACTCCAGTATCTAATATACACAATAATGACACAAAATTTGCGTGGAAACTAAATTTATTAGATCGCGTGTAATCACTAATTTAGGGAAGTTGGACTTCCCTTAAATTTTCTTGTTCCGAAGATTTGGGAAACTGCCGGTGCCCCTTGAACTCAAATGTGTCCCCTATGGTAAGTTTTAAGAAAGAATGGAAATATCACCTCTTGATCAATCAAGCTTGATTTTACTGCAGCCGATTTACTTGATTTTATCGCTGATTTTGCCTGCATTTACTTGAACATGGCGGTGTTCACTGACTAGAAGCGTTACTACTTTCGACACCGCACACAAACACACAACATGAAATATGAACTACACCTCCTTTAATTCATAGCCTTTGTTACTCTTACGTTCTTAATTTTTCTATGTATCTACAGTGAAAATTGTGTGTCCTGTATAGCATACTTTGAACTTTGATTATCAATTAATTTTTTGCTCCATGAAACCGACGTATACCGATGGGACTGAAATTACAGAAAAAATTGCAGCGTAAGTCAACACCTTTTACAGTTCTTAAGCAACAAAATAGCTAAGAAGAACCAAGAAGACCCCGGCGAATCTTTAATGGGTATTAACAGACGATCCAGAAAATAACATTCGTAACCAGTTTTAAGATTTGTAGTTCGCCTGCTGTGTTTTATTCCTTTCTCTTTCAATTAAGGCACTCAGATTCCAATTTTTCATCTGTTCTTGAAGGAAAATGGCGATCATAAATTCGAGAATAACTCAATCGCTCACTTGAAACTGAATTTTAAAAGGAGGCACTAAATTCCCAATCAGACTTGTAGTGTTAGAAAGATTATTTACTTCTTTTTAGGAAAACAAAGTTTTCGCAACTGATTATGCTCATTAATTTGCAAACTCTTCACTAAACTTTGTTCCCCAGTTTAATTGAGAAGGTCGTGGTGCTCAACATTAAATAAGAGACTGCTAATCTTTAGGATAATTCCTATTTCAAGTACCCGCGTTTTCTGTGTCCAGGAAAGCAGAGACGAAGAAAAGGAACTATGAGATAAAATAATGAAGCTTGTAAAGAAGTCATTAAATTAAGTAGAAATATTCAAACCTAAATTGTTTTTACCTTAAAATCCCTAATTCTGAGGACATTTTGTTGACAACTGCTTTGTGCAAAAATGATGTAGTTCTCGAAATAACAAGTTAAGAGAACATCCTACGTGTACTCCAAGGAGCAGAGTGACTTGTTTGCCAAGTGATTAGTCAGTAATTCGTCGCGGGATGATATTGGCGTCTTATATTTTTGCCGTGCTTTTGCACCTGACTCAATTTGATCACTGCCTTTTTTAACTGAAAAGAAAGGTTTGCAATTTCACGAAGAGCATCAACTAGACCCAACTAAGCTGAGATTTTATATGTCATTGAAATTATGATAATAGTAATAATATCTGAGATTATTTATTATGAGCTATTTTATTATTTTACAAGTTTTTCAAAATCTTCCCCATGGAATGTATTTCTTATATGGTTTCTGTCAGTTCTGATCATGTAACGGAGATCGACTTCGTTTTAGTGGTTCCTTCTCTGAACTTTGAGTTTCACAATTATGGTCAAAACGTGTGCCAGATACCATGTGAACGAAATGAGTTTTTCGTAATTCTGAGACAAATCTGTTGATATCTGTCTAACAGCACAAAACTACTGTCTAACGCAATGAACGTACAAGTGAATTCGCTGTGTACTTACAGTTTTAATCGTTTAACCTTCAAGTAATTCTGAGTGCTTGAGTTATCAGTCTCGAGTGATAGCGAAATGCTGGAAAAACATGGTAAGAAGCTGTGTATGAGAAATAAACGTTCAATCATGTAAATTGCTATACATATCAGAAAAATAATTTAACTTTCATTGTTTAGTTTCTGATTATTGGGTCGTCTTCTCACAAATGTTCTCGGTACAGTCGAGTTGAAGTCACCGGAGTTACAATGTACAAAACAAATCCAAGACATATCGATATATTGAATCATAAATCAGATTGTAACCTCCTATTTAATACAGTTGCTATTAAAAGTAGAACATTCTCTTGATTCTAATACAGACCTTGTTTTGCGCTTGATGTACAAGTTGGTTAATATTTGGAAACGCCCATTATTTTGCTACTATTATAGCGCGTTTTCCAAATTTTACAATGATAGAACCACGCATTTTTTATTAACGAATTAGAGGAGGAGACGGGTAACATATTTGCGCTGTGTACTTGCGAGTTTAGCCACCCACTGGTAAATCTTTAAATAAAACATAAGAGATTGATTAACTTCTAGTAGTTAATTATAGCAGATTAGTGCACTGAGTACAGCATCGAAATCGTTTTCCGCAGTGGCATAAAGCGGTTTTCGTTCCCTATAAACTCGTTGCAAAGCTGTTTAATATCAGAGATTTGTTGTCTTAGGGTTGAAACTAAAAATCTGTTTTGAACTGCCTCCTGCAGTATGACTATCGTAAAACTTGCCAGCCTTATTAGTTATAGTGTTAACACACCAAGACAGGTCTCTCCCTGGTGGAATGTAGTCTTTGTATACTCACTTATCAGTTCCAAAATCTAACTTTAGGCGATTTCGTCTTGAGCGGGTCTTGCTTGTCTCAGCTTAAACAAAAATCTTGAAGAAAATCTCACAAAATCGAATAGGTAAATTTCAAGTTGAAGTGATTAGACTCACAAAAAAAGCCAAGAACTGTTATCGATATTTTTTTGAGCGTTTGACCGTGCAGGTCGCTTATCAGCTCCCTGTTACTGTATAAATTTCCCAATATAATATTGCTATCAAAAATAGACAATATTTATGAAAACGATCACAGATTCTCTTTTACAGCGTCACGTCCTTTGGTCTTTCTCGTGTTTTCAAGGCCAAGACAAATGAAAAACCTCTTAATTTGTGAACGATACATCACATTTACGAGGCTAGCCTCCAAGTGGTAAATCTTCGGTTAAAACATGAGTGAAACACAGATTGCTGCGCGCAAAATGTCTGCAGCATCGAAATCGTTTCTCCTTGCTTCGAAAGCCTTTTTCAGTGTTCCTATTAATAACTTGTGTGGGGCAGTTTTTTAATACAGGCTTGTTTTCCCCCGGTTTGAGCTTCAAAAAACTTGTTTTAAATTGCCTTCCGGTATAACTGAGGCTCTAAAACGTACAATTCGCGATTATACAACCCTACCGATTGAAACATTAATTTGTGCAAAGCCGCGCCAAGAGAGGATGACGATAAAGTACTAATTTAATGTTATAAAATGTAAAAAGCAAATGAAAACATGCACGCGAGGGTACTGATGTAAGAGCGGTCATTTTAGTGGCCACTTAACGAGAATTTTTCCACTGTTTTAGAACATTGAATCATTTTACAAAGGGTAATATCATCGATCATGCAAAACTGCTGCAGTTGCGTTTTCATTTCAATGATCACATATCACCCATTACAGTTCAAACCACACGTCCCCGCTGTTGACTTTAGAAGTGAAAAAATCAAGACGCAATTTTTGCCACCATGAATTCTCCCCGATTCATATCTAATCTGAGGACGAAGTTTAATGAATTTACCGGATTTCGGCAGTTGTGATCATTTTTTAAAATATGTAATGTATACTGGCAGTGTTTCTGATGATCATTAAAATAAGTTTCCACTTCAAAATAAATAAACTTATTTACCTTTGGGTAATTGGATGCATAACCGCTTTCAAGGAAATAGAACCCACATCAGTCAAAGGCTGTTAAACGAAACATAGCAAGTAAAGTAAACAATATAATCCACATACCAACAACAATAATATAAGTTGTTACCTTCAAAATATCCATTCAGTCGTCAGAGTTTGTTGCTCATACCTTAACTAAAGCGATCTCTGTTTTCTGTGCATATATAATGAGGTTCTCGTCAGTTCAAGTTTGTGAATTATTGGTGATCAGCTTCATTCTAACATGAATTTGTATTCGCTAAAACAGTTTAAATATTCCCTTGCCCGACCAATGAGATGTATCGTACTTCCTCAAATAATAGCCGGGGCGATTAATATTATTTTTTCGCCCAAAAAGGGGGCGATTATTTGGGGGATCGAAGGCGATTATTCGAGGAGGGGGTATTATTTCAAACAATGCTCACTGGAAGTTGTGCCCTAAATATATTGTGTTTTATTATCCATTAATCAAAAAATGATGGCATCAAATAAACTGAACATGCATGGGCTTTTCAAGTGTTTCAAATTTGGTTCCTCGATTCATTTTCAATCTGTCAATATCCTCAGCGACAAAGCATGAATCGTCAGGGATCAGTTTTACTGGATCAGACTCCACTTCAACTTTACAGGGAGAGAATAATTTAAAGAGAAGGAGAGAGGGTACGGGGATTGTTCGAGGGTGGCGATAATTTAAAATATTTCATTCTAAGAGGGCGATTATTCGAGGGAGGCGATTAATCGAGGGACGGCTATTATTCGGGGAATTACGATAATTAACAAAAAAGGAAAACAAAACATTTTCTCATTTTACTAAGCGAAATTATCTCCTCACTACGGTTTTTTTTTCTACTACTTGAAGCATTTTGTTAGCCTTTATTATTCTGCGTTCATAAAGTCGTCCGATATCTTGAGCAACGTAAAGCGCAGTCACTCTTTGACACGTCACATAAGGGCTACTTATATTTGTTTTGTTAATTTTGGTTTGAAATTTGAATACATGAGTTAAAACAGTTCATCCCCTCACTTTTATGGCCCTTTTCTTCTCTCCGCTAGAGCCACGGGTTGGCGGTTCTGTGGCCATGATATTTAAGCGCTACTTCAGACGATTAAGCCTGCTTAAAGTGTATTTAAGAAACGTTGCTAAGTAAGGAACCAAAATTTGACGTCTCAAATTTTCACCACAGAAAATTTTGTTTCTAAGTCTCGCTACTCAGAACTTTGTTTCAATTTCGTCCCTACCGGCACGCGTACTTTCTAGTTTATAGGATAAGACCCTCGACGCTGAACTTAAGAAATGGGGAAATTTGGAAATGCGACCTCTGAAATAAAAAAATACTAGAAAATTTTTACCTCTTGTTCCTTAACTTAAAATCAGGATTATTATGACTGTGTAATGAAATGGTGACGAGTGAAATTAGTATTCCCTAGACTGTTTACACTCCCCTATTTTTTTCGTTAAGTTCCGATCAGACTTGCCGGGATCGAGCGCTTTCCAGTACGGACGGCCATCTTGATTTAATATGTACCGAGGGGGCGGGCGCAGGGGTTGATAATGGTGGAGGGGGAGGATGAAGTGAGAATAACCGCCCCGCGCCTCCTAATTAGATTTGACACTCATCCAAGATGGCCGCCAGTAACGAAAGGGCTTCATCTCGACCATTTTACGGAAAAAACGAGGGACTTTGAACATTCTAATTATTCCCTATACCATTCGGATTGCCCATTGATATTATGTGTGATAAATTACGCTCAAAATGGTGGCTTTTTACTTGGCTATCCTATCGAGAACTCCACGCACTGGAAAGTTTATGGCATAACTTTTTGGCTAAGTTCGCCATTTTTTCGAATTTTTTGACAAAATACCTGTTGGAATCCTTCTTAATGGGCTCTTTCGTGTATTTAAGTTTTCTAAAGCGTCTTTTAATGCCCTGTCATCTCCATTCACTTGACCACGTCTTGGCACTGAGAAATACGGAAAGTATGTTGCCATAGCAACGTCTTAATTTATTTTCACGCCAAAATTAAGGAGTAATTTGTCACCCATGATATTCAACTAAGCTGTTCCACAAATACACGTATTTCTTGTTACACTGAATTTGATTTCACGGGAAATACAACCTTGTATCTAATCTCCTCAAGAGTGAGATCTGGGTTCGAGATTAACTCGTGACCACCGCGATTTTTTGCTTACTGAGACCTGCCCCTCCCAGGGAAAAGCAGTGGGGTGAAAAAGAAAAAACAGCAGCGCTTCAATAATTATGACTAGGATTAAGGTAGCTAGTGTGATCTCATTTTCCCTTCCCCAACCCCATCTCCTATGCTTTGTGGTCAATTTCTGGAAACTTGCCTTCGTATGCCGGAAAAGCCAAGTAAAGTGATTTGAAGACTTTGATTTTTGCATGTTGGTCAGTTTAAAGAGGGAAGGGTGCCCACTTTGTAGAATACGCTCGTGATACACGATGACAGTGTTCGAGCTTGAAATTTAAGGTCAACGCTCATGACTGTTACAAACTACACACTCCATGGCGCGAAAAAGCCAGTTTAGAGATTTCACTTTAAAAAAAGGAAAATATGATTTTTTTAGTGACTGTTAGAATCGGAGTTTATAGGCGGATGAAGGTTGCTGGACCAGCAACCCGGCCGCGCTCTGGCGGTTTCTGTTACACGTCCATGACTGAGATTCTGGATTCAGACTTTTTGAAAGTCTCAAAGACGATTTTCCTTTTTTAAAGAAGAAAATTACATCGGCAAATCCATAAAGCATTTTCCTACAGATGAGGTTTAACGCTAACACTAACAAAGCACCCCATTCCACCCTTCGACAATATCTTAATACACTCGACCAGGAGGTCGGTTCTCGAATACACGTTTTACACTTTCACTTTTGATTCGTTTTTAGAATGGCGGCAAACAAATGATGTTTAACTTTTACAAATTTACTTATAAGCAACTTACTTTTGAAGGGTTTTTTATTTTAATTTGCAGATTCCCCGCTTGGTTTACATTTCTTTCGTATGCAAACGATCTTTATGCTCCACCCATTCTTAAAAGCTATTCTTAAACCTCACCTACGTTCGCTTCTAATTTCAAAAATATCACCCATTATTTTTATTCCTTGGACCTCTAAAAATTCTGTCAAAAGTTAGCTTGTTAATCATCCTTACTTAGAAAGAAATTTAAATCTGCTGAAGCCTGTGGGGGAAGTATTTCCTCCACGTAGATCAGGGACACTCCGGGCCAGCCTGTGTGAGCGTCAGCAGAATTCCCACATTTGCCCACCCAGAATCCCACACGCACTGTGCCTTTGTGGATTTTCTCACAGACTCCTTCAATATGACGAACGCGGTGCAAATTCTTTCGTCTGCTGCCACTTCCATACCTCATGTACACTCCACCATCTATATGGCTGCTGGAGATGAACATTCTGCACCGTTAAAGGTGAAATACCATCGACTGCAGCAGTCGTCACAGTTATAGATGCGAAGAGCGCCAGTCCAGAAGACACGAAGCGCTGTGTTGTTAGTTCTTCTTTAGACCGCGAGTCGTCCTTCCTCAAAGCCACTCGCAGCAAGCGAAAAAATAAAAGAAAGCGTGTTTTCGGATTTTTACAAATCTCTTGTACCGTTATTTTTTAGCCTACGTTGCAGCCGGCCTACGCACTCGTCTAAACTATTTTTAGAACATATTTTATTTCAAGCCGATTTCTAGATATTACAATTTAATGAACGTCAAAACAAATGATTTCTCTAGTTTGTAACATGTATTCTTATTCCTTATTAGAAGACACTTGTTTACGGAAGCCCAGGGGGGCCAGATAGTGATTTCGTTTTTATTTTTCACTGTTCGGTTTTTATTTTTTACGTTTCCGTTTTTGTTTTTACTTTTCAGTTTTTGTTTTTAACGTTTTGATTTTCACTTTGTCATTTTGCTTTTCGGTTTTGGTTTTGGTTTTTTATTTTGTCCTTTTCCGTTTTTGTTTTTAACGTTTTGATTTTCACTTCGCCATTTTGGTTTTTGGTCAGTTTTTGGTTTTGGTTTTTATTTTGTCCTTTTCCGTTTTTGTTTTTAACGTTTTGATTTCCACTTCGTCATTTTGCTTTTCGGAAGCCCAGGGAGGCCAGATAGGGATATCTCGGTGAGCATTCGGAAGTCAGCCAAGCGTGGTCATTGCACGCGTGCTGAACGAGAATGCTGTCTCAGAACAGACTAGAAACAATAGAAAACTCCCAAAGCACAAACTCAGCCAAAACGCTAAAAATCTTCAACGTTTACTCAAGTTTGGACTTATAGAAGATAATGTCACAGTTTTTCAATGATCATGAAATTCAGAATCCGGGTAGTTAGTTAATTAATTGTGGCCCTGAAAAAATTTGAAGGAAAAAAAAATACGAATTTTTAAGAAAATGCTTTTTTCGTGAGAAGGACTCTTAAACGCTGACAAACGTCAACAAATTGCTAAAACTATAGTTTGTATATGTTTGCATTGCTCGAAATCGCGCGCATTTAGAAGGCCCTAAATCTTTTTGCTGACTTGCAAGGACCCATCTGTTATAAAGATCTCCAAAATAAAGGGATAAATCTCATAGTGTATTAGATATAATCGTGTAAAGTTTGCTTATCATTTTCGCATAAATTATGACCTAAATTTGGAAACCGTTCAATTTCTCGCATTGGGTCTTTGCGATTTTGGTGAAACACTGTTCTGTTCAGCGCAAGGCACTAATGCGCACTATGTGTAACAGCAGAATTTCCACTCAGACCTCAAAGGGGCGTGGCACTATAACCACGTGACATTTACTCCGATCGCCAAAAATTTTATGCTGTATTGTAGATTGATCTATATGTTATCCATTCTATGTGTTAGACTTACGATAAAAGTGAAGTTGGGGATACCAGAGAGCTTCAAAGTAGGATGGTACCTCCCAAAAATAACTGGGTCGAGTCACCTTAAATTTTCACTACAAAAAATCTCGTTTCCAAGACTCAATCCCCCAAACTTTGCTTCAATTTGGTGCCAACCGGCATACAAGTTCATCGCATATCCTCGAAGCTGACCAAAGGAACGGCAAAAAAATGGAAATGCGACCTCTGAAAGAAGAATTATATATATGAAATGAGAAGTTTCTTCATCCCTCACAAGTTCCTTGACTTACAATCTTAATTTGTGAAAACAGGATCCAAAACACAAGATAAACTAAGTTGTTCGACAAATAAACGTAAAGCTTTCCACCAATGCTGATTTCACGGGATTGCTGTAGATCCCTTTAAAGCAGATAGTGGACGGTATGAATAAATCCCTTTACTTGGCTAAAGACTTTGACTGATCATCAGCAGTTACTTTTGGGACATATTGCGAACTGGTTTATGACCTGCGTACTGTTAACCCATCTGTCTTTTTGTGCCGTTTCAAGGCCATATCGCTTGTCAGAATTTTACGCCAACAGGGCCTCGTGAATCTTATAGGATATTATGATTCTATAATCATGCTTCCAATTCCCTTTAAAATCCCAAACCTTGAGCTTTAGACAAGGCAAAACTTAAATTTCGAGAAACCAAGGTTGGGGATCCTCGCACTAGGACTGGCCGTGCGATTTCAACTTACGGGGGCTTATAAAGAAACAACGGAAATCTCGAAGTCATTTTCTCAAGTTAAGTGTCCATGTTGCTTGTGAGTGGTGATGATAACTTACCGGAATGTAAAAAGCAGAGACTATGTAATTCAAAACGGGCTGTTGTCATGGTGACCGTAGCAACATCCAGTGCATGTTCGCCAAAGTGTAGTTATAGTATTTTGATTCACCTTCATTTTTTTACTTGTTGACTAAAGAGACTCCCTAGATCAAAGTCTAATTTGCAAGCTGCAAGGTGGACTCTAGGAAGTACAGTATATGAGAAGCATTAAGATTCTAATTTTGCTTTCATAATTGCTGTGCAACACACAGCTAAAATAATGAAGTCATAAAGCACCGTAAAATTCCGAAAATAAGCCCCCGATAATTTTCAAAGACCCTTTTTGAGGGGCTTATATTCGGAGGGGCTTATCTACGGAGGGAAATTTGCGTTTGAAAATCAATTGGGATAACCTTGTAGTTGGAAGGAAACTTACCGTTTTTGCTTTGCTTTACTTTGTATTTGAGGGCAATTTCCAAGTACTAGCCCCAGGGGGGCTTATATTTGGAGGGGCGATTTATCGGGGGGGTTTTTTACGTTACGAGTTTAGGGGGCTTATATTTGGAGGGGCTTATACATGGAGGGGCTTATTTTCGGAATTTTACGGTAGTCTAATAAATGGATCTTTAAAAAGAAAAGAGTTTTAGCAAATGAGTAAGGAAACAAATTCAGACAAAAATGTCGTTAACGAGGCTTTGATTTACATTTCAAGATTCCTTTTATGACGTCACTAAACACTTAACCTTTCGTGTAACAGTTGTGAGGATTAAAATTTAAATCAGCTTACTTATATTAGTAATCCCCATTTTATATCTCTATTTCCTAAATCGTATTATTCTTGAGCTTGACTGGCTTTACACTCTGCCTTAAACTTAGAAAAGAAATCAGAAACTTGCTGTCGCTAAGCTTTCGGGGGAGGTACTTCTTCTACGTAGATCTGGGACATTGAGTTCCAGCCTGTGTAAGCATCAGCAGATTTTAAACCAGCACAATTGCCGACCCAGAATCCAACGCGCACAGTACCCTTGTGGATTTTTTCACACACGCCCTCAATGTGACTATGACGAAGCACTTCATTACGTCTGCTCCCAGTTCCATCATACATGAACACCAATCCATCAATGGCACCTGGTGTTGAACATTCTGCACCGTTAAAAGTGAGATACCATCGCCTGCAGCACCGTTTACAGTTATAGATGCGAAGATTGCCACTCCAGAAGACGCGCACGCCTGTGGTGTCTGACATCTTCCCGAAAATACATTCCTGAGCGAAAATTATTTTAAAAATTATCAAAATTAAACAGTAAAATGTACGCTAGGCTTTTTAAACTCACAATTTTACTGCTATATAATCTTCCTCAGATCGAATAAACAAATTGTGGGCTTTTTGTGATTTATAAATCGAAGATAATTGACTGGAGACAATTTTCGTTCAAACACGCGACCAGAATATGACAATAATTTTTCGCAAGGCTTTACTTGAATGTGCGCAGAAGACTTGAATTACTCCTCATTCAAAGCCGTGAAGAAATATCGGGAAGTGTGTATCCGATGGGAATAAATAAACGCCTTGAAAATAGTCACCGTAAAGTTCCAAGCTTCTTCAATTTCATTATCTCTATTCAGTTGTTTTTGATTTGATATGGGTCGCAATGCGACTATTCAATAACCTGCCATTGTAAATTTAATTTTACCTTAATCAATCCAGAGTCCTTTCCATCGTTGATATTTTTGAAAACGCATTGTTTCCAATTACGACCAAACGCTCCTGGATGCCCCTTGGAACCTGGGGGACCTTGAATTCCACGAGCACCTGTATCACCCTTGTTTCCGGGGGAGCCAGCTGAACCTGAGGGTCCTTGAGGTCCCTTGGGGCCTGGGGTACCTTGCTTTCCACGAGCACCTGTATTAACCTTGTTTCCAGGGGAACCAGCTGAACCTGAGGGTCCTTGAGGTCCCTTGGGACCAGGGGGGCCTGCTTCTCCTTTGTTACCGCTGGGACCTAGAGAATCCCTATGAGATGCATTAAGATTCTAATTTTGCTTTCATAATTGCTGTGCAACACACAGCTAAAATAATGAAGTCATAAAGCACCGTAAAATTCCGAAAATAAGCCCCCGATAATTTTCAAAGACCCTTTTTGAGGGGCTTATATTCGGAGGGGCTTATCTACGGAGGGAAATTTGCGTTTGAAAATCAATTGGGATAACCTTGTAGTTGGAAGGAAACTTACCGTTTTTGCTTTGCTTTACTTTGTATTTGAGGGCAATTTCCAAGTACTAGCCCCAGGGGGGCTTATATTTGGAGGGGCGATTTATCGGGGGGGTTTTTTACGTTACGAGTTTAGGGGGCTTATATTTGGAGGGGCTTATACATGGAGGGGCTTATTTTCGGAATTTTACGGTAGTCTAATAAATGGATCTTTAAAAAGAAAAGAGTTTTAGCAAATGAGTAAGGAAACAAATTCAGACAAAAATGTCGTTAACGAGGCTTTGATTTACATTTCAAGATTCCTTTTATGATGTCACTAAACACTTAACCTTTCGTGTAACAGTTGTGAGGATTAAAATTTAAATCAGCTTACTTATATTAGTAATCCCCATCACAATGCTGAGGCTTTTATGTCCTCTACTGGAATAATTTTAAATACAAACGTGTTTTGAACAAGTTAGAGAGATTGTTAAATACAACGTGCTAAAAGAGTTCTTATTGGTTGAATGGATTCTTAAATGACCAGTTGAAAGGATTTTTTCCTTTGGCGCTATACTTTTACGTTGCAGGCTAAAACGAGTTGAAGGGTTCGTGACGTATGAAATGCGAAAACACCGCAAACTTTCCGACTGGCTATGTCATTTCTGAATTGACCAATGAGAATAGCTGTTGAAAATTTCTTTGTTTAAATAAGTAGCAAGTTTGATAAGGCTAACAGCACAACATGTTAAAAAACGGGAAGTATTTTTAGAGTTTATTTAATTTTTTTTGAGCCAACTGTCCAGTAATTTCGTGCTTTTTTGCTCTCTATGATTGAACTCGGATAACTCATTTTCAAACATTTCTAGAAATTTTTTTGGTCCGCGGACCAGCGGGGAGTTTTGTCAAATCATAGAAGCTATATTGCTCCTCTATGTGCACGCCTTTAATAGGACCTCTCATGATAAACTTCCTTTCAGTCATCAGTTATTCCTTTCATCTTAGAGAACAAGCTCCGTTAGAACTTAAAGGCTCTTTCTGTCATAAAAATTCTCCGTCAAATTACATTATACGTCATGCTTGACACCGGCTCATGTTCAAGACGCACAGAGACCGTGCTGAAACAATAACTGTTGGATTAGACAAAATAACTGAAGGAGATTACGATTACCCCATATGTGCGTTTAATATTGCAACATTTTTTCTTAACGGTCTTTAATATACGTAGCTACGTTATTTATTTGGTACGTTTTTCAGCTAGCAAATACACTTTTAAAATTAGTCTTGGAACCGTACCTAAGTTTGAAATGTTTTCAAATCTTTACGGACATGCCAAGTTTGATTTTGCATTGATTTATTAAAAAAAAACTGCACTTGTAAAAAAATTTACCGGACTTTCGACTGAAATGGTACCTTTCACTTTTCAAAGAAAATCTTTTAATTACGCCATTATCTGTTATCCATTTTTAATAAAACAGCCCGTTCTTAACATCTTCAAGATTTACCACTTCGATATATAAAACAACAAAATGCCTGTTTTCGATTATCGCCTTTCTTGTCTTAATCACCCTATTTTTCACTGATAAACAGTCGGCAATCTCGACAAACATTTTCCGAAGAATTCTAAAAAGGCTGAACACACTTAAAATGCACATTGCCAAGGTACCTAATTATAATTCCCTTACACGAAAGTCACTTATAAAAACAGACGCTAACTTGCAGGTGATTTAATACTTAATAATTCTAAGTGACTAAACAAAGGCTAATTCCCATTGCCCACTTAAACTCAGTCGCCTTTTTAACTGGAAACGTGTTCCGTATCATGAGAGTGTTCACCTACCTACGTATTCAGTGAGTTCAGCCAACAGAGTACAAGAAGAAGAAGAACGAGAAAGGAATAACGTAACATGTAAGAATTCACAAAGTACAAATATGCGAACCTACGCTGTTGTTATCTTGGATCTATTCTGTGTAACAATGATGTGCCTGAATCACTCTGGCTGTGGTTTGTTTGACTAAGTTCTCGTAGTAACAAGTTAAGAGAACATTCTGCCATGAGTATTCTAACAAGAAATGCTATTGGATACTACTTTTTCGGCCTTGTCAGCGATTCGTCCAATGATATGGTGTTTCGTATTTCCGCATTTCTTTGTGATACTTCTGAGGCATGACTTGGTGTGATTCCTTAATTCAGTGAAAACTAAAGGTTTGCAATTTTACCGCAAACGTTAGGCTGAGAATTTAAGGCAGTTATAGAGATTACAGATGAGTTATTTATTTAAGTTATTTAAGTTTTTCTACCTCTTTCTCTCAAAGAATGTATCCCCTGTACGCTGGCCATCAGTGTCATCATCAACTTTATAGACTGAGCATTAAATTTTACAATAGTGTAAGCTGGTTAAGACACAATGTGAACTAGACGAGTTTATCGTAATTCTGAGCCCAATTCGTTTATGTTTCTTGATCAGTACAAAAGTAATGTTCAAAAATTGAACGTACAAGTCACTACACTGGGTGCATTTGCTGTGTAATAATTTTAATCGTTTACCTTTAAGAAATTCTGCGATCACAACAGCTTTAGTTATGCGGCAGTCTAGTGATAACGAAAAGCTGGAGGAACAAAAGAAAACATGTACGTTAGCCGGTAAAATATGAAACGTTCAGCCTTAATTGTTCAGTATATGATCATCCGGTCGTCCTCTTACAAAAGTGATCAGACTTACAAAAAAGTCCCAAAATTATCGATATCATTTACGAGACCTTGCAGGCCTTTCATATTGCCCCCGCAAAACATCGAGTTCTTCAACTCCAACCTTCTCTTGATACCGGTACATACCTTCTTTTGCGCATGATGTACATGTCATTTCCATTGTTGATCAATTTTGCAAACGTAATATTCGATCCACAGACTCAAAAGACTCAAAAGTACAATAAAAATCTCCGTAATTGAATCTAGGGGTAAAATTAAATTAATTAAAAGTTAATCTAGAACGAAAACCCTCGATTCATTATTATCCCGTTTATCAAGAAATACCACCAGATTCCTATCTAAAGGGAGCGCAAAGTTTTATGAGTTTACCCCCATAATAATTGATATCGGCAGATATGATTTCCTTTTTAAATAGTTCATGCTGGTAATGTTATCATTCACGAATAGATAATGCTTTGAAAAACATTTCATTGTAAAATATACAAACTCACTTACCTTTGGGTAATTGGATGCATAACCGCTTTCAAGGAAGTTGAACCCTAAACAGTCAAACTGAGGAACAAAAATAACGAAACATAGCAAGTAAATAATATAATTCGCATATTAACATCAATAATGTAAACTTTTACCATGCAAAAAAGGGATGGAGAGTAGTACCTAGAAATTCAAGGCTCTTGGCAAATTAGGAATAATCTCGATATCTCGTATGGAAGAGTTGGCTAAGTCTCAAGTCCGCCGATGTTGTTGGGTGTATTACATTTCTTCTTTCCTTCTTGTCGAGTCAAAAACCCTTCGCCCCAAGACTGCGCCATTTCTAATTATCCACTTAATTGTATGAGTTAGCTGTTCATACCAAAAATAAAGCAATTCTTGTGGTTTCTTTAGCGCATTTGTTTCGTGAGATTCTTGTCAGATCGCGTTAATAAGAAGGAATAACATATCAAGTACTATTAGTAGTCAGCTTCATTGTAATATGAAATGTGATTGGCTAATACAAATCAAATAATCTCTGATTTGACCTTTCAAATAACATCGATCTTTTATTACTGAAGATCTAAGTTGTCTATTGTTTAATCTCGTAATTATCTAGATGAAATGCTAATTTACAGTGAGAAATTATACTCGTAAGTTCAATTTTTTTATCATTCAGCATTTTGTGATTTTTTTAACTTTATTTTTCCTTTAAGGTGATCATTAGATATCTCGAGAAACACACTGTAAAACCAATAGATTGTAAAATGCTTTAATCCTGAATGGCGTTTAAGTTACTTGCCATACAAGAGCTCTTACTAGTCGTTTGTTTATTTGGTTGGTTTTGGTTTGAAATTTGAATACAGTTGAGTCTATTCAACTTCTTTGCATCCCGATGAAAGAAGAAAAAACGAACCAAAACGGTTGAAAATGATAAACTGGATTGTTGTTGGTTTTCACATGAGGTCATCAAAAATTCACACAGGAGAATTTTCGATGCTCCTGAGTTTTTTCTTTCATGACGTATTAGAGTAGCTGAAAGCGAATGTTCCAACCAATTTTTACTTCGAAAGGGTTCTTCGTTGTTTTGTGACCACAGTGAGCTTGAATTTCTAAGCTTTTGCTTGATGCCGCATTCTTGGCGGCCGAGAGATGTCAGGAAAGGTTGAAAAAGTGACCTATATGGGGAGGGGGGGGGGTAGGGATTTTGCTATTTGAACAGTTGTCATATATTAGAAAAAATGTTACTTTACATTAATGTTTATGAGTTCCTCGAGAGACGAATTCACGCTTTCTTACCAAAACTCAGTGACAGATGTTTCTGTTAGGTTCCGGTCGCCATGTTGGTGCTCCAATACAAAGCTCTTGGGTCGTGAATACAGTCGAAGCTCTCCTTGCGACCACTCTCGTAAGCGACCAGCTCTAGTTACGACCACCTTTGTGAAACCCTGTTTGAACTGTGACTTAAACTTTGTAATGAAAACCTCTCGTAAGCGACCGCGACCACTTTTGGGATTACCCAACTGGACTTTTCCTTTTTTTTAAGCTGTCGTAAGCGACCACTTAGAGTCTTATTATAATAAATAAACACTTTAATGACTTCAATGAAACTGCACACTGTGCTTATGGTCTAAAACATTGGACTTAAAGCGTTGCCGTGTCGACATCAGATATATAACCTTACATGCGGTCGCTTACGAGAGCTTATTCTCGTAAGCGACCAGCTCTAGTTAAGACCACTTTTTCGAATTCCCGAAGTGGTCACTAAAGAGAGCTTCGACTGTAAATTTATTTCCCCAATATCTGGCATATGAAACAATTCAATGACCTGAACAGGCTTGGCAAGGATCTTAAGGTATTTATTCCTCTATATTTCTCAGATTTTGGACTATATTTTGATTTTGATTTTTGATAGCGTGACAGTGATGCCAAACCAGCAATTTGCTTACTTTGTGTCTTTACTTCTCCCCCTTTCCCTTCTAAAAATGCTCAAAAGTTTTGCTAAGTAATAAATCAAAATTAGATGTTATGACATCTCAGATTTCACCAGAGAAAATCTCGTTTCCAGGGCTCCCTCCGTCATTGTTTGCGTTAATCTCGTCCCCAGCGCCCACACTTCCAATTCTAGTTTAATAGGTATTCGTGACAGTGATTGAATCAGAGATGGACTGCAAATGCAAATGTGACTTCTGAAGTCAAAAAATAACAGGGTGTCTCCTTTTCTTTTCTTGCGGATCTAAGCAGCTTGATATCCTTACTTGACAATCCTTCTCCCCAGTCCAGTGAAATTAGATTTAGTTCTGTTTATTGGACAGTATAGGTCCCTTTATTCTAGGGATGACAGACAATGGCGCGTAAAAGAAAGTTACTTCTTAAAACTAGAAAGAGGTGTATGGATTTTATTTATGGCCATCATGTCGTTCCAATCTTCCTTCGGTTCGGTTGGCGTAGAATGACAATTGAAATAATGATTGGAAGTGGAAGGGATGTTGGACCAACAACTCGTCTCTACAAATATTTTCTGAAGGTTTAGGACATGTCTTAATATAAAGGATATTATCTTAGAACTAACCGCCTCCCGTCAGTCCTTATTATAAATTTCAACATTTCGCTATTGATTATAATCGACATTGAATTCAAAATTTTAAAAAACGGGTTTGTATACGTATAAAGCTGTTTTATGCTATGAAGTACCTTTTCGAATCTTCAGCTGCAGATTATTTACTTGCGCATCTCTTTTATATTGCAAATGGCTTTAACCCATCGCCTTTCTTTACAGAAAAGACAGGCTTCATCCAAATTTAATTACATCAGCATCTACCCCTAAGCCCTCTTCTGGCCACGGATTTGGAAATAGTAGATTGAACATATTTCAAGAATTCCTGTAACAGTGCCCCAGGCCATTCACTCAAAGAAACTTCCATTTTATATCTTTTGGTGGCTTTATTTGGCATTTGCAGATTCATTACATGGTTTTCAGTTCGTCCGTATCAAATATGATCTTTTACCCTTAACCTTTCTTTGAACAGTTACGGCTATTCTCAATTTAACTGTGCTTGTTTATAGTACCAAGAGTGCTTATTATTATGTATGTTCTTTACATGTAGAATACTATTTCTGCCCACATTTTTTTTTATCACCCTCCAACTAAGAACGAAACCTGAATCTGCTGTTATTAAGCCTGTGGGGGAGGTACTTCCTCCACGTAGATCCGGGACACTGAGTTCCAGCCTGTGTAAGCATCAGCAGATCCGAAACCAGCACAATTGCCGACCCAGAAACCCACGCGTACAGTGCCCTTGTGGATTTTGTCACAAATTCCTTCAATGTGACGTGGGCGGTGCAAATTCTTATGTCTGCTGTGACTTCCATACTCCATGTAGACTACACCATCAATGGCTGCTGGAGCTGAACACTCTGAACCATTAAAAGTGAAATACCATCTCCTGCAGCAGTTGTCACAGCCTCGGAGGCGAAGGTTGCCATTCCAGAAAACGCGAAGCCCGGTATTATCTGACATCTTCTTGAAAGTACAGTTCTTTGAAAATAGAATAGAAAAAATCAGCAACTTACAAACCAAAATAAAAACAACTAGACTAATATACTTTCGACTTGTAATGAACAATGCTGAAGGCTGTCACGGATTCCAGTTTTACTGTTGGAAAATAAAAGTTCTCCATAATAAATTAAAAAGTAAATGAATTTCTTTTTCAAAATTTACCTTAGTTTTCCTCCAAGTTACTGTAGGTTTACATCACTGATTAATATCTGCAAACTGAGTCTTTACCTTAATCAATCCAGAGTCCCTGTCATCGTTTAGATTTTTGAAAACGCACTGTTTCCAATTACGACCAAACGATCCTGGGGCACCCTTTGGACCTGGGGGACCTTGACTTCCACGAGCACCTGTATCACCCTTGTTTCCATGGGATCCAGTAGAACCTGAAGGTCCTTGAGGTCCCTTGGGACCTGGGGGACCTTGACTTCCACGAGCGCCTGTATCACCCTTGTTTCCAGGGGAGCCAGCTGAACCTGAGGGTCCTTGAGGTCCCTTGGGGCCAGGGGGACCTTGATTTCCACGAGGACCTGCTTCACCTTTGTTACCGGGTGGACCTGCTGGGCCTGCGGGGCCTTTAATTCCTTTGGGACCTGGTGGTCCCTGTCTTCCACGGGCCCCTTTATCGCCTTTGTTTCCTCGTGGGCCCATGGGTCCTTCAGGTCCATGATTACCAGGTGATCCCGTAACACCTGCTGTTCCCGCGGGTCCAGGGCTTCCTGGGATGCCTGGAATTCCTGGTGCACAGAAACACCCACCATGACCACATGAACCATATAATGAGGTCTGCTGACGTGTGCTCTAAAAGAATAGTAAAAGTCTTAAAAGGCAACATACATTATCACCCTATAGGACCAATTTGTTTTGCTTAAACATCCTTAAATATTCCTCGAAATATTTTCTTATGTTTAGATGGAAAAGAACGCAGAAACTCTCATTTTGGACAAACATTCTGACAATCTATAAGTCAACCATTTCCTTCATCCTTGTAGGTAAAAAGCTAGTTCAGGTGTATCACTTTTCATTTATCTTACCACAATTACATTCACTGAAAACCTCCCGATTGCTTAATGTTTCATTAAACAAACTCACCTTTTCACGTGGTTTGGTGCTGTTGTCGTTTGCAGAACAAAAGGTGATCAGTAGTAACAGCAGTAAGCTTAACGTAGTGGCCAGCGGTATCTTCACATAGGATTGCATGATTGTAAACTCTACGAAAACATGAACAGACTCAAAGTTCATCCAATCGCCTGCTCTCAGTGATATACTATCTTTATCACTCAGCCTTGTAATATGAAGTGACTTATACCACGTTAAAATAGACTATTCCCCTTTGTATTAAATCGTGTACAAAAATATATCTTCCACGTAGTCAAGAGACTCGGAAAAGGGAAATTTTTGGACGTGCCCATCTAGGCCGAAAAAAACAAACCAAAATACGGCTTTAAAAATAATTATTGCACTTTACTTTCCTAACAAAAAAACGAACAAAATCGAACTCTTAGTATAAGTATAAGTAGACAGATAAAAAAGCTACACACTGCTTTGATAACGTACTATTAAATACCAACCTTGTAGTTGAAAGGCTGTAGTCATCGGATGTTACATATCCTTAACAACCAGAAGCTTTTATGTCCTCTTCTAACCTAGTTAACATAACATAAAAACGTGTCTTAGTACAGGTTTCAGGCGAGAGTTCCTATTGGTTTAATCAGTTATTAATTGACCAATTAAAAGGAGTTTTATCCTTGTGTTTACTTTCCATAAGTTCCAAGTTGAGACATGTACAAGTTGAAGGGGTACGTGACGTATCGAACACGAAAGAATCCAAAATTCCTATTGGTCAGGAAATGTCTGCATTGACTCTGACAATTCATCCATGTTTAGATATTACCGATAATAGCGATATGCTTTTCGCTGTTCTTTTTTTAATATGCTGAAACAAATATATTGTGCTTTGATATATCCGTATTTAAGCTATGAAATTACTTTCTGGGGCTGTGCCAGCAGTACCAGACTAAATTGTATTCTGATCTTAAGCAAAATAAGTGTCTGCGAAACCATCTTCTTTACACATATGTTAGGTAAAGAATATGCTGCCTTAGTTACACATAAGATTGAGAATGAAACCGATAGCATTGCAAATGTCTTCCTTGGTGTCCTAACTTTGATCTCTCATATGTACAATTATAACGGTACAAAATTTGCGAATAAACCTAACTTTTTAGACCGAGAGTATTCACTAATTTAGGTAAAAAAGTTCTTTTAAATTCTCTGGTTCAAAGATTTGAACTCTTGTAAGTGTCCTCTCTATATAGTAAGTTTAAGAAAGAATGGAAATATCACCTCTTTCTATTCTCGACACCACACACGCACACACATGACACGTAACCAAGTCTCTTCATAGCTTTCGTTTCTTTACTTTTGATTCTTTCTTTCTTTTAGCTGCTGTTAAAATTGCGTGTAAATTTCCTGATTTAAATAAATAAATCCAACATAGTACTACCGACGAACTTGTGCCGGGAGCGCAGCCCCCAAATTTTTGATACACTTATCCCAACAACAAACTTAGCTTGGCAACTGTTTTAATTGCGCCGAAATTATCACAAGTTTTGGATTATACTTGATTAAAAAAAAAACCATGCGTGCATTCGCAACAACACTAATAGAC
This sequence comes from Porites lutea, assembly GCF_958299795.1. Classification (NCBI taxonomy): domain Eukaryota; kingdom Metazoa; phylum Cnidaria; class Anthozoa; order Scleractinia; family Poritidae; genus Porites; species Porites lutea. Next base: position 10,782,447 of record NC_133211.1, read on the forward strand.
ATTTCATTCATTACTGGTTGTCAGATTCTTAGCTAACCTGCTCTACTTTGTACCATTTTCTATCAAAACCGCCTTCGAAAGTAAGGCTATAAACACTGTGGTTTAAGGCCCTCGCTGATTCCATTTTTCATGATTAAGCATTTTCCATTTTATAATGGAACGTGGCTGGCCGATAACTCTATATTGTTTTCCTTGTGTAAAATCCAGATCTAGAGTTATTTAAAACTAAAATTGCTTTAAAAACAAACTAAGAGACTTTCAGAATTAAATGCTTCTCACCCTTTTGAAAGAAACTCTACAGTAGAATTCCGATTTCCAGTTGAATTCTCTGTTTTTCGAAACTCCCGATGATTCGAACCTGCAACCTAACTATTCCTTTAGATAATCTCTTAAGCACCTCGAAAAAAAGAAAGTAAACACTTATTCTTCTTTGTCGCATTCGGTGTCTTGGTCACAATGGCCTTTTTAATAGTTTTTCGTTTTCACTGATAAACACGGTAACGTTCGAAACGTTCATGGAATTCTAAAAAAGTGAAATTCACTTTACATGAGGTGGTGGTGGTGGTGGTGGAGGGAAAACAATAGAAATGTGGTGGTGGTGGTGGTGGTGGAGGGAAAACAATAGAAATGTGGCGATGGTGGTGGTGGTGGTGGAGGGGATACAATAGAAATGAGGAGGAGGAGGAGGGGAAAATGGGAATAAAAAAATTGCGGAAGGAAAATAACAAAATTGTGAAAAGGAGAGGGGTAAGTAAAACATTGTTTGCAGTGTAAAAAAGAGCTATTTTGCCTTTTCCCTCATTAATATGTACGATTTGCCCGCCAAAAATCAGTGAACGGGAACTAGGACAATCACAGCAGCAGCAAATAGGACAAGAGCTAGTTTGTCTTTGCCCTCATTAATATGCACGATTTGTCCGCCAAAAGTCAGTGAACCGGAACTAGGACAATCACAGCAGCAGGAAATAGGACTTGTATAATTACATTACGCCTCCGTGATTTTAAGTCACAGACAAGTTTGACTTTGCTCCTCAGACAGTATGAATTAACCAATAAAAACGTTTCTTATTTTCTAACTAACCAATCGAAAACGAAGACCTTAAAGTAACTAGAAATCCTAAACCAACTAAAAATAGCACATGACCTTATCTTAATGAGATTCCTGTTTCCTGACTCGACGCGCACGACTTACACGCGAGATCTCCACGCGCTCCCAGGGAAAAAACACAGGCTAAAAAGGTGCCCTTTCTGCCCTCTCTGCCCGATCTGGCCTTGAAAATCAACAATAAATTCTAAATTTTTCGTTCTATTTCCGATAACTCGTGGACTTGAGTTAACAACTATGACATCATAGTACCCCGGAATACATAGGACATCATCTTTCGAAAATAACTAAAACCTGTCAAACCGGTTATACCAACCATGACCGCCACAAGATAAAAATAGAACATGACATCATTGATAAACCCGTCAAACTGGATATACTTAATGAGATTCCACCGCAAGTTAATGAGATTCCTGCGCATTTTATTCATGAGATCAAGACAAAAGGTTATGACGTCATTGGCGTTAATGTATTCCTCCGCACTCTAATGAGAATCCTCCGCAAAAAAGAGGATAATTCGGTCCCTCCTATACTACGTTTGCCAATGGAGTTCCTATAAAAGTTGTAATCTCTCAGTCAACCATATCAATTTATTCTGACATAGGAAGGGTACGTCATTTTCATCATTTCGGGAATGTTTTGAATCTAGCAATGTGTTCAGTTGATAATCCTAAAATTTCCCTTTGAGAGGGTAGATATGGCTAGATATATCGAAACCTGGTAGTAGAAATTTTAGGGTTTAGTAGAGCTTACGCAAACTGAACTTTTTCCGCCTTTGAATTTATAATTTATATATTTCCGCCTTTTAAGTTGTTTGTTTGCATCATAACATATTCAGCACAAGTAGCCCTTACTGACCGGGAAAAAGAAATGCCAATTGCTAGGAGTAAAATTCAATTCAATTTCTGTATTCAAATAAACTGAAAAAGAAAATCGATCATAACTGATAAAATTGTTTCTTTAGAAAATTTGCCTGTGGAGTTGGTAGCGTATTTTCACTGTCTCGCACTGAAGTGGAAACTTCCTCCACTTTAGAAAAGTAAATAACAAACTTTTATAACAGACGAACTGACTACTGGCAAAAAAACATCTATTTGGGCCGGTTAAAAAAAACAGAGGTTAAACGGTGTTTTAAGATAAATTGGCGCCTTAATTATTTTCAACTTCATGCCTATCATGATTAGTGATGTAAGCTCAGTAAATGTTTTCTGGTGCGCTAGTATTAATTCACTATTAATAGATTAGTTGTCCCGTGTTGACGGGAGCAGCCATTTCTTCATCATCATTGGAGTAAAGTAAAATGCTATCTGTTTGTGGGCAAAGAATAATTAATTGGGTACTTGTCCGGCCAACTAGGCTTGACGCAGTTACAGCCCTCAACTCAAAACAAGCCACTTATAAATAGGTATCTAAAATACACTTATTTTTTCTACTGTTATCTAAGCTACTCACTTTGTTTAAGTAACTGACCCCTCAAGTCTTCATGCAATTTCGTCTTAGCTGATATCACCAGTTCTAATCAAAACCCTCATACAGTGATAAACTGGCACAATTACCTGAACTGAACACGTATCTTCTTTGTAGCGAAATGACATGCAGACTCTGAAGCAAAAGATATTAAGTATTCACTGCTTTTTACTCTTCCATCAATCAAAATTAGAACGACCAATAAAATCGACCAATAAGAAACAATGGATTAAAATCTACCAATCATTTATCACTGTTCTGTCAATCATCGCAGCGGTTCTTTTAGAAACACAGGTTGAAAAAAGGTGTTTCCGTTTCCGTTTTTGTAACGGTTACCTCACGGAAACTGACACGTTTAAGTCAACGGAAGCGCTGCGGAAACACGAAGCAATGCCTCCATTTTCATCTTACACGTTTCCCGTCGAAACCGTCCTGCGGAAACGCAACGCAATTTTGAACCATCAGGTTTCCGCAACATTTCCGAATTGCGGAAACACCCTATTTCACCCTGCGAAAATAAATCTCTTTAGACTCGCTTGTCTTGGTAAGACCTTAAACCTACAGGTTTTACTTGACTGCTGCCAAAATGTTTCCTTCTTTCATTTGGTTTTATTATTAATACGTTATGAGAAGTAAGAAAACAGTATGCTTAAATTTTCCTATGGATAAATTGGTTAAAGGCATAAAGCAAAGCGTACAGTGGTTTGCAGTGGTATGCAATTAAGTAGAATTATGGGTCATAGGTTCCATAGCCTGGGGCTTTTGGAGCCATTCAGCTGCGCTTTTATCACGAACTCCCGAGAATGAAGGTTATATTGACGGATAATGCCACTAACTATTCTTAGAAAAATGTTTCCATTTTCCTTTGGAAGCGAGAAAACCTTGAGAATACATCTTTAGAAAGAGATATGTTGGTTTAGCTGAATTTTTGCATGCTTGACTTACTTCTGTCAAGGAGTGTTTTGTGATAGAAGTCATATACTGCACTCATAACAAGTCACATACGAAAAAATGAAATGTAGAAATATGAAAACGAAAACTGTAAGTTTTAGTCTAGTTGCAATTAAGTTTCCATTTGGTCTTCAAAATTATTGAAAAAAAAAAAACTTGTTAATACCTTTAATTGGTTTAAACCGAAGTGTTTGTTTTAATAACTTTTTCTGTTGAGTCACCAGGGAAGTACTGTTTCAGCAAAGCGGAAAGCACCAATATCAACTCAGTTCAAAGTAGAACCCAGCGTTTACGTTCAAGACCATTAATTCAAACAATGATTCCAGGGTTTTTAAAATTAATGATTTTCAGGATTGGAACCTTTAAATATTCTCCTTTTGGATGCGGTCAGAGTACAAGAAGGTGCCTGCATTCACCATCGGTTTTGTGCTTCTCGTAGAGGTAGAGCCTCCATGGATTTATTTTTAATGGTATTTAATAGTTACGCGGTTGTTTGGTTGTATCGTTAACAACACGGCACGATAAGGGGTAAAACAAAAGTTGTAGAATGTTAGGGATTAAATTTTTAATTCTTACATTAATAAATTGAAAATAATTTTCGGTGTTAGCTGAGCCGTTTCAGGGTCATAAACATTACCTGTGAAGTTGCTAAGGAAGTTTTACTCTCTCACTGAAGTGGCAAAGTCAACTTTTTTAAAAACCTGAAGCGACCAACTTGTGGCGAAGACAGGTTAGATCGGTTATTAAGGCAGAGCCCAGTCGGTGTTTGACAAAATCGCAGTTTTACGTCAAAACGTTGATTAATTTGTTATTTGTAACAGTAGCAAGTTCATCCAGTAAAGAAGTGTCACGATCGTCAACTATTATAGTCTCAATCTAAAAATACCTTTTACGAATTGTTTTTGAAACACGACAATGGAATCTGTGCCTTTACTTCGGTGCTGACGCCTATAGTTTGCGACTCATCCAGGTGAACTCAACTTTAGACAAAATCTTTTAAAAAAGGTCGGCTTTTGCCATGAGGTTTTAGTTGAATTTTTCAGCCCGGCTGCGCTCGTCTTCGCACTAACCTGTAATTACTGAATCTGCTTGTTTGCTTCGTAACTAGGCACGATTAGCACTTTCTCATGAGGAAAAGAAATGTTGTCGAATGCTGGGGAAACTTAAATTCATTATGTATTCAAATAAACTGAGAAATAAAGTTATAAGTGAGTTGTTGTTTTTTTTTTTAGAAAATTGGCTCAAGGAATGCCTGTGGAAAAAATCTCTTTGAAACTAAGTATAATTTTAAATTTGAAGAGACAGACTTCTGGCAGACATTTTTGGCCGGTTATACAGAGCTTCAATGGCATGTTTAATCGTGCTCTAATTATATAATATTAACTTTTATTAATCCATTTACGGCAGCTATTGTAGCTATTTATAGATTTTCCTTTTTCGAGTTGCTAGGGAAGTCTTACCGCCTCATTGAAGCGGAAACCACCAATGAATATCAATTCACTTTAAACAGAACGCACCCCTTTTAGTTAACTGTCACGGTTAATATTGATTAGTAAAATCCAACTAGTGGCAATAGACCACTAGTTGGATTTTACTATCCCAGCAATTCATAAAAGGAAAAATTTATAAACGAATCGAATGGCCACAGTCGTAACAATAAGTATTCAGAGTCATTTTCTTTTTCATATGGGAGCAGCTCAGATTTGCTCAGCACTGAGCCACATTAGACACACTTGAGAGTGGAAAGAGAAAACCACCGTCGCCACTTTTGAAATAATTTGAGCGAAACTATATAAGAGCATCAGGTTTTCATGGAAATATTAGCAAAGGAAAGGCCTCAGAAAGGTCTTGTTACCGTAGGATTATCAACTCACCAAATTTAGTGCCAAAATCATCAAAGTGCTCTTTAATTAATTGAAACCAGGTCTTAAATTCTTGTGTTCTGTTTTAGAATTAACTAATATTGTTTGACTGACATGGTAGAAGGTTCCTAGTAACTCCATCGGCAAAGCTTGTTAACAAAAGCAACAGTAAAAGTAGAAAGTAATCAGAGATTTTATTAAAATTTATCGATTTCAATCAGGCTGATGTCGTGAATTTAGCATTCTCTGTACAGTCAAACCACTTTAATATGGACCTGAGGGGGTCATAGAAAGTGTCCATATAAGGGCTTTCCTCTCCCAAGTCACAAAGCAAACTTTCCGTAATAATGAGGTGTCCGTTCTAAGCGGGTGTCCGTAAAGCAGGAAGGTGCAAACGCAAACCGACAGTCAAAAAGGTTAAAAAAAAAATGTCCCAAGAAAATCAGCCGTCATAAAAGGCTTAACCTCTCCATTCGTCTTCGAACAGCTCAAAAAGGACAGCTTAAACAGAGACCTTTGTGTCTCGTTTTTACATGATGGCATATCATTATTGATAGATTAAACAGCCCTGTAATCATCGAAGTGATCGTTAACTCAATTGTGTGCGTTCTGCTTGGTGGCCAGTTTCCGCTTCAATGAATCAGTAAGACTTCCCTAGCAACTCGAATAGGGAATCATAAACGAGTGGCTACAGTTAGAACCCTGAGAGATTTTTTTTCATATGTGAGAAACTCAGATGTGTTCAGTAGCCACGTTAGTGACTCTCTATAGTGGCAAGATAAAATCATCGTCGCCACTTTTACCAAGTTTTCATGAAAATATTGGAAAACGAAAAGCCTCAGAAAAGTCGTGTTACCGCATTCTTTGATGATAAAAAACAGCCCTTGCCTAATCTTATAATCAATTTGCTTTTGCGCTAACTTCACATAGAGTGAAAGAGCGAAGAAAAGATGATATCGAGAATGTCAACTTACTTCACGTAATGGTTTAAAAAATTAATTATTATATAGCATGTTTATAGTTGATAAAAAGGGGGGCAATCAGCCCTACCTTTCTACACTATATTTTAGCCCAGATAAATGTTTTAGTTTTTGTTTTCTCTGTCAGTGCTTAAATAGTGTATATTGACCTAATTTGGGGGTGTAGGGAGGAAGCAAGGTAATTAACCAAATAATAATAGACTGTTATTAAAAGTAGTCACCCAGATTGCTTACAAAAGTGTCGTTAAGATGCCATTCAATATCTTTACATCTCATCCTTGAATATTATGGTGGATTAAGTGTTTTACTCTTTATCATGTTTCAATACAACTCCATGATCGATGAACTGAGCATTAATTTGAGCAACAGGTTGCAGGAGTCTAGTTAGCTCTTCATGATTATAGTTTCCAACATCAATATTACTGTAGCAATAAAAAGGGGTGGTAGGCGTACACGACTTTTACCTCATGCGAGAATGCTGCTTGTTCCAAGAAAGTTTTTTTTCTCTCTCTCTCTGCTGGGTAGATTATGCTCTGGAAGTGTGCAAGTTTCTCTTCTCAGTCAATTCATCTTGGTGGAGTACTCGAGGATTTTAATAAATCCATACATAAAATACATAACTTGTCTTGTATCACTCTTTGGTTAGTTTTACTTGTTTGCTGGTTGGGTGTTGTTTTTTTTGGCGGAAAGTTACAAGAGGTTGTGATAATTTTCAATATTGCCAGAAGGGGGAGATCTTTCATTAAGTAAAAATAGATCATTATAATTGGATCTTTGTTGGCAATATTTGAATTTCGAATAAATATTTATTTTAATGAAATTGACAAGCTATTAATCGGAAAACCAGCGGTTGCGTTCTTTTAGTAATAAATGTGGGACAGAGGTGGAAATACAAATTTTCTTATATCAGGCATGAAAACGTTTGACCAATATTAACTCTTTGCATGACTCGTAACGCTGATAACCGATTGAGACTTCATAGTTAATTCATTTAATTTTGAAAAGTGTAAAATCTAGGCGCTGAAATTAACATATTAATATTAGTTATTTTAAAACTTATCAAGACTTTGAAGTCAATTAAGTAATCTATTAAGACTTGAAGTCAACTTATTGAACATTGTAAATGCCAATCTATTAAGACTTTGAAGTTAACTTATTAAACATTGTGAATGGTAATCTATTAAGAATTTTTTTGAAGTTAACTTATTTTAATTTTATTTTAATGGTAATCTATTAAGACTGAAGTTAACTTATTAAACATTGTAAATGGTAATCTATTAAGACTTTGAAGTTAACTTATTAAACATTGTAAATGGTAATCTATTAAGACTTTGAAGTTAACTAACTTATTAAAGATTGCAAACCTTTTTGGATTGACAAGTTAACTATATTTTACTTTTACGTCGTAAAATTATATTTGATTGACAACTTAAGAAGCAGATAAATTTTAGGTCGTAAAAGTTACGACGTAAAACCTATTTGATTGACAACTTAACGAATGGATTAATTACAACCTACCTTGCCTTTACGCCGTAAATATCCTGGACGTAACGTGTAGCTTAAATTTATTTTACGTCGCAACGCGAACCTCCTCGTTTACGTCGTAATTTCAAGTAGATGTTATGTTTACGACGTAACGTGTCATGCTAAATATAATCACGTCATAATTAATGTGACTTCGTGACATATTTGAAGACTTAAGGACGACCTTCAAAGTACACTTAACGATAATCGATTTCTCGCCGTAAAATAGACGTTGGTATATTTTACGACGTAACGAAGTGTGCACAAGGTTTACGTCGCAAATTTTACGACGTGATACCTGACAGTAGAATTTGACCCCCTGGACGTGAAAAAGGTGTCAGAAAGTCAAAAATGTGCTCAAAGTGTTTGGATCTTGTTTACTGTGGGTAATGTCGACCGAGATATCGGTCGACATAGCGGTCGATATAGCGGTCGACAGTCGGTCGATAGTCGGTCGACAGTCGGTGGATAGTCGGTCGACAGTCGGTCGATAGTAGGTCGATAGTCGGTCGATGGTCGGTCGATAGTCGGTCGATAGTTGGTCGATAGTCGGTCGATAGTCGGTGGATAGTCGGTCGATAGTGAGATAGACTATCGGCCGAGTATCGGTCGATATTTCGACGACGCACCTCGACTTGCTATCGGTCATATGTCGGTGATATATCGGTCAACTGTCGGTGGTATATCAGTCAGCTGTCGGTGGTATATCGGTGAACTGTCGGTGGTATATCGGTCAACTGTCGGTGGTATATCGGTTAACTGTCGTTCGAATATCAGTCGTGTGTTAATTTATCAGATGAGTCCAATGGCTTTTTTTTTTGAGCAAAGACGTCATTAATTACTGTTCATGACATGCTTTAAGAGCGAGGAATACACATCTTTTATTATCGGGCTTTGACCTGCTTCATCACGCCAAGTTCTCGCTTGTGCAGAGACCACAAATTAAAGTTATATATTTCTGCATTGAAGACGGGAACAGTCCTTTGTTTAACGATCAGTTATTGATAAAACGTGCTGATAATGCGCCGAGGAAGGTGACAAAAATATCCAGTAGACTGAACACATTCATTTATTGTGGGATACGCTACGTTCTCATTACATTATCCTGTCCTTTTGCCATGTCCTTTCGCTTCATATTTATATTTTGTTCAAAGTAGAGACGACCATGCGTATACAGAAATTAATATTGAATGGTAAGTCACGTTTGTTCATCCAATAAAAGGAAACAGTATGCGCCGCGTTAACATTAATATTATCTTAACTTGTTAAGGAAAAACAAGTTTAAAAAAATGAACTGTAAATACATTTTTTCATCAGTGTAGTTCTGAGTCGGTTGAAAAATTCTGGGCATAGGAAAAATCAGCCAGATATAGGCCTTACACGGTGGGAATAAATCTCATAACAAGAAGCTGAAGGCCTATCATTCTCACTTAGCGGACTTCTTCATGATTCAATTCTAGCCGGCTACGTGTAGCGAGACTCCCACCCCTGAAAAAAAAAACGGGGGGAGGAAACGTCTGCGAAAAGGTGGTGGGCATCGATACAGATAGGCTAAATCCCGTTCACATGAATTAAAAGAAAAGGCTAGATAAATGACTAATAGCTATTATTTCGGAATTTTGGCTAAGTACATTGAAGTTTGAAATTAAAAAAGCAGAAACACAATTTAAAAGAACAGTTAGGTCCAAGCTAGAAAATGCTTTCTAATTTCTTGTTTTCCAAGCTAAAAAATGTAGGAAATGCTAAGTGTCGACCGCCCATCGACGGAGTGTCGACCAATTACTGACCGATACATCGGTCAAGTATCGACCAACTATCGACCAACTATCGGCGAAGTGTCGGCGAAAAGTCGGCGAAGTGTCGGTGAACGAAAAGCTATATCGGCCGAGACACATCTGGAACGACTATCGATCGTGTCTCGACCGAGTGTCGACCGACTATCGACCGACTATCGACCGACTATCGACCGCTATATCGACCGACTGCCGACCGAGCGTCGACCGAGTATTGACCGAGTGTCGACCGAGTATCGACCGACTGTCGACCGACTATCGACCGAGTGTCGGCCGCTATATCGACCGATATCTCGGTCGACATTACCCACAGTAAACAAGATCCAAGTGTTTTGGGCAGTAATGAACGCCATATCCTCGTTTACCTTTTTATTGCTAAGGTTCAGTGTAGCTAACGACGTAACGTGTCATGCTAAATATAATCACGTCGTAAATGTGACGTCGTGATATATTTGACGACTTTAGGACGACCTTCAAAGTACACAGAAGGATAATCGATTTCTCGCCGTAAAATAGACGTTGGTATATTTTACGACGTAACGATGCGAGTACAAGGTTTACGTCGTAAATTTTACGACGTGATACCTGACAGGAGAATTTGACCCCCTGGACGTGAAAAAGGTGTCAGAAAGTCAAAAATGTGCTCAAAGTGTTTTGAGCAGTAATGAACGCCATAAATAGAGATTAAACAATCGCTGATTTGACCAATCGAATAGCATCGATTTTTTGTTACTATAATAATGATATAGTCTGCTGTTTATTTTGTGATCTCGCCTTGACCCATATGAGATGCAATTTTTTAGGGCGAACTTATGCTACCTGTCAATACATCAACTTTCCTTTTGACAGCATAAGTGATTAATTTAATTATTTATTACCCGATGTCTTACACTTTACAATTACTGGTCTGCAAAATGCTCTGATCCTAAATGCGTTTGTTTGATACTTTATCCCAGCGCGAGCGCCAGACATCTATTTATTTTGTTAGTTAATAATTTTAGTCTATTAATGCTTTTCTTTGTCTTAATTTTCCCCTAGCCTGAAAGTGCTCCACGTCATCAGTTAGTATTGTGCAATTAAAGCGCACGGACTAATCAAAAGCAATTGCTAAGTAACAAACCACAAAATTGCGGCATCTTAAAATCTCGTTTCCAGTGATCCCTCCTTTATTTTTTATTTTTATTTGCTTTAGTCTCGTCCTAAGTGACGAGATAGTAATGGTGTGCTGGCTCAGGAAAGTCATATACCGTAAATCCTCTATTAAGCCCCCCCCCCCCCCCCCTTTTCAGAGGAGGAAAGTCGACAAGCCCCCCCCCTCTCTATTAAGCCTCCGCTTCCCCTCCCCTTCATTCTTATTCTTCACAAACAATTAACGTGGACAGATCAGTTATGGTTTATTCAGGCTGGAAATTCACATTGTTTTTGGTCTTCGGCCGCATGACCTCCGTCCTCGAGAAACCTTGCTCCCGTTGATCATTTCGCTAGATTAAATAAGCCCTTCTCTCTGCCCTTCCCCTACCCCTCTCTATTAAGCCCCCCCCCCCCCAAAAAAAAAGTGCTTGAAAAAAATAAGTCTCTCATGGGGCTTAATAGAGGATTTACGGTAAGTGACATAAGACTGAAGAACTTACTTGAAAACTAAGGATATTTTACATGCTTCTAAATTAAAAAATGGTTTTTTATCTGTCGTCATTATGTCGATCCTTTCAGCTGCAGATAAAAAATAAAGGACAGGTTTTTTTTTCTGTTGGTTTGTTTACGGAGCGTAAGGCTGAATTTCAAAGAGTTGATTGCAAGTAGAATTCACAGACCAAGGGTGCTGGATCTGCAAAATGCGCGTGTGCTCTAAAGATCTAAAGCTAAGGTAAAACAGGCAACAAAAACGCGCGACCTGTTTTGCGGCATTGCTGCGGAAAGAGTTTGAAAGCTATGTTTTGCGTTTTACTAGCTGCGTTCAAACCTGTTTTGTAACAAATCAGATTGTTGCAAGTTGTGTGAATACTGACTTCTGATTGGATAAAATTACGCAGGAGTCACGCCATACTAGGGAGCTACGTCACTTGCTGCAAAACACTACGAAGTTTGCCTTGGGCCGGTAAAACGCGCAACATGTACAGGTTTTAATCGAAAAAGTAGAACCGTTCTCTACTTTTTGCAACAACTTTCCTCCACCTGCAACAGACAGGTTTGATTCCTGGGTGGTAAAACAGGCAATATCCCTATTTAACTCGTTTTGCGGCAATGTTGCAAAACAAGTCGCCCGTTTTTGTTGCACGTTTTACCGTATCGTGAGCTACATACTAGTTATGTGCGTCAATCTCGTTACCAAAGGTGCAATCATTTTGGTGTGTACCAAGCATCAAGGGTAACGAACAAAAAAGTCTTTGGAAACGAGATTCCATGTTGTTTTTTGCCGTCTGTTAATAATTAAGGATTTTCTTTCTATGGAGGAAACTGCCAGACGTTTATACTACTAAAGAACTAGTATTTTTAGGACAGAAAAAGCTTTGACTTTTACAAATGAGCGCCATCCTTGCCAAAGTACAAGGCGAAAAGTTTGAAGTACTATGGTCTGTTGATCACTGACATTTAAAGAGGAAAGAGACTTCAGATTAGTACGAAAGCGCATATATTACTATTACTTGAAAGTGCGTGTCTCGCAAAAGCCTCGCGGATTCCGGCACTACTCCAGCTTACTCCTGTTGGGCGGGATTAGAAACTGGATGGATGACCAGCCACGATTTATGGAAAAGTCAGTTTTCTACAAATTGTCGCCTTCCTTGTCCTTCCTTGCACTTCTCCTCCCCTTGTATTTTCGTGAAACATCGAATAAGTGGCCAATAAAGGCACATTGAAAGCCATGAAAGTTATGTAACGCCCTAAAAGCTAAAATGGAAAATTACAGAAACCCGTAACTTTATTTTTAATGTGCCATAATCTTTAGCAAACACTGAGGTACTAATTGAGCATGAGGGCACTGTATTTACGTGTCCTACTGGAGACGAGACCGCCATTTTGACGCGGTTACATCTGAGCCACGCGAAGCTCTAGCAGCCGTTCACAAGGCAAAGGCAAATCCTTTTTTAGTGTCTTAGTTGTTTTAAGACCCGTGCTATTGTTTAGACCGTAAGAATCGAACCCCTGTCCTCCCGCTCTGCAAACCAGCACTCTTACAACTATGCTCCGGTTTATGGTGCTTCATTAGTCTGAAAACGTGAAGGCTTATAACAAGAATTCCTGCGACAGTGCCCTGTTTAATTCCTTTTATTCAAATAGAAATTTCTACTTTATATCTTTAAGTGGCTTTATTTTATAATTGCATGCAGATTCCTTATATAATTGTTTTATATTAAATTTTCTTTCGTATTGCAAACGATGTTTTAAACCCTTCACCCTTCTTTTGACAGTTTAAATTTCTTTATAATACCAAAATTGTCTATAAATAGCTTGTTAATCACGCTTGAAGTTAGAAGGAAATCTGAATCTGCTGTCATTAAGCCTGTGGGGGAGGTATTTCTTCCACGTAAATCCGGGACACTCCGGGCCAGCCTGTGTGAGCATCAGCAGATTTCTGACCGGCACATTTGCCGACCCAGAATCCAACACGCACTGTGCCTTTGTGGATTTTCTCACAAACTCCTTCAAAATGACGTACGCGATGCAAATTCTTTAGTCTGCTGCCACTTCCATATGTCATGTACACTGCACCATCAATGGCTGCTGGAGCGGAACACTCTGCACCGTTGAAGGTGAAATACCATCGACTGCAGCAGTCGTCACAGTTGTAGATGCGAAGAGCGCCAGTCCAGAAGACACGCAGCGCTGCACCGTAATTTTTAGGGAGTTATTATAACTCCAAAAATGGAGTAAAAATTTTAGGTACAGGATAACCCCATTTTTGAGGTTATTTTAACTCCTAATTTAACTCCGAATTTGGGGTCATTTTTACTCCCGAAAAAGAGTTCTTTTTACTCCCAGTCTGGAGTTAAAATTACTCCGAAATGGGGTTACTTGTACTCCTTACATGGGTTGTTTTTACTCTTTTTGGAGTTAATTTAACTCTGAAAGTGGAGTAAAAATTTTAGGTACAGGATAACTCCTTTTTTGGGGTTATTTTAACTCCTCAATATCTGGGGTCACTTTTACTCCTGAAAAAGAGTTCTTTAAACTCCTTTTTGGAGTTAAAATAACTCCACGAAAAATAACTCCACAGTAAGGAGTTAAATTAGCCCAACTAGAGGAGTTATTATAACTCCCTGAAAATTACAGTGTGTGTTGTTCGACGTCTTCTTGAAAATGCATTCCTGTAAAAATATAAATAGGAACATCATAGACTACTGTGAAGATCAGCAACTTCAGCAACCAAAATTGAAACAGTTGGACTAAAATGTTAAATGAAGAACAAGTAGATATTATCTGAAGGCAGCCATGGGTTAGTTCCAGGCCTGTTGTAGTTAATAAAAATCATTTTTCCTGATAACGTTGACGTAACTCGAATTTTCAGATCTGAAGTTAGTTAATCTCTTATTTACTCTACGCTAACCTCGCATGTCTTTAACTGTAAGCTGAGTCTTTACCTTGATCAATCCGGAGTCCTTGTTTTCGTCCAGATTCTTAAAAACACACTGTTTCCAATTACGAGCAAATGATCCTGGAGCACCCTTGGGACCTGGGAGACCTTGACTTCCACGAGCACCTGTATCACCCTTGTTTCCATGGGAACCAGCTGAACCTGAGGGTCCATGAGGTCCCTTGGGACCAGGTGGACCTGCTTCACCTTTGTTACCGTTGGGGCCCGAAGGTCCCTGTCTTCCACGGGCGCCCTCATCGCCTTTTATTCCTCGTGGGCCCATGGGTCCTTCGGCTCCATGACTACCGGGTGACCCCGCAACACCTGCTGGTCCCGCGGGTCCAGGGCTTCCTGGGATGCCTGGAATTCCTGGTGCACAGAAACACCCACCATGACCACAGGAAACATATGATGATGTCTGCTGACGTGTGATCTTAAAGAATATTAAATGGAAACATACATTTTTGTCCTGTTGGACAAATTTTTTTTGCTTTAAATGTCTTTTAATATTCTACGAAACAATTTCCAATGTCTTGGGTTGAAAACATTGCAGGCAGTGGGATTTTAGGGAAATATCCTGACAATCATTGAGTCTGCCATTTCTTACATCAAATTGCATTTAGAATCTCCCGATTACTCAAACTTTTAATTAACAAACTCACCTTGTCACGTGGTTTGCTGCTGTTGTTGTCATTTGCAGAACAGAAGGTTATTAATAGTAACAGCAGTAAGCCTAACGTATTAGCCAGCGGTATCTTCACACAGGATTGCATGATTGTAAACTCTGCGAAAACATGAACAGACTCAAAGCTCATTCAATCACCTGCACTCGATATACTAACTTTATCACTCCTACATTATTAAAGCCTTGTAATTTAAAGTGAACTATACCTTGTTAAGAGACTATTCCCTTTTTTTTAAAATTGAGTACAAAAATATATTGAGTGTAGAGACTTCCAGTTTCCTGAAAAAGGTAAAAGAGAATTGAAATTGTAAGAAATCCCAGAAATTGACAATAGAAAGTATCAATAAGCCAGTTATTGCCTTGCTATGATAACATATCAGCTAGTAGATACCAACCTGGTTTGTAGTTGTAAGGCTGTACTGAGTCACCTGATGAAGAATGACAAATCCTTGGCAAACAAGAAACTTTTATGTCCTCTCCTCTTCTAATCTAGTTTACATAACGAAAAAACGTGTCTCAGACAAGTTTCAGGTGAGATTTCCCATTGGTTTAATCAGTTCTTAATTGACCAATTAAACGGAGTTCATTCATTGTGTTTACTTTCCATAAGTTTCAAGTTGAGACAAGTTGAAGGGGTCCGTGACGTATCGAACACGTAAAAAAAACAGATGTTTCATCACTGGTCATCTTTGAAAACTACCTAGCGATATGCTTTTTGTTGTTACTTTTAATATGCTGAAACAATTTGATATGTCCGTATTTAAGCTATGAAATCATCGCCTGGGGCTGTTATAGCAGTACTAGACTAAATTGTGTTCTTAAGCTAAAAATGTGTCTGCGAAGTTTGCACATGCTAGGTAAAGTGCTGGTCCTGATTTAATGCAGTCAAGCTCCTAGCAATTGTTAAGTTAGATAGTATGCAATCGAATAATCAATAATTATGTATAATTTAAGAATATGCTGCCTTAGCTACACACAAGATTGAGAATGAAACCAATAGCATTCCAGACGTCTTGGTTGATGTCCTGTCCACTATCTCATATCTACAATCATAACACAAAATTTGCGAGGAAACGTAATTTTTTAGACTGGGAGTATCCACTAATTTAGATAAAAGACTTCTTTTACATTTTCTGGTTCATTAAGATTTGAACTCAAAATTGTTTCCCATAGTCAGTTTAAGAACAATAGAAATATCACCTCTTGATCAATCAAGCTTGATTTTACTGCTGATTTAGCTTTGCTTCATTTTATTACCGATTTAATCTGAGTTTCTGCTGCCTGCAATCAACATGGTGGTGTTCCAATGATCAACTAGAAAGTTCTTTCTACTTTTGACAGCGCACACACACACATGACACGTAACTGTGCCTCTTCATAGCTTATGTTACTTTTTTATTTATTTTTTTTTTTATCTGCAGCAAAAATTATGTGTTAATGTCCTGATGTAAATAAATAATCCAACTTTTTTACAGTGATTTTGAAAATTTTTTAGTCCATGCATGGAACCGAGCTCAACCACTGACGATTACTACCGGGAGCAGCCTAAAAAAAATTATACAGATCGCTCAGTCATCAATCACAGGACAACTGTTTTGTGCCCCGAAATTATCAAAACTTTTGGATTACACTTGATAAAAAAAAAATACTCTTCGCCTACATTAAATATTGCAACAATACTAGAAGACATTTTATTCATTACTGGTTTTCAGCCTTCAAAGCTTAAGCCTGCTTTATTATTTTCTATCAAATTAAATCGCTTTGATAATAAAACTATAAAAACTGTGGTTTTAAGCACTATCTGATTCCATTTTCTATTAAGCATTTTCCATTTATAATTTCATAATGCAAAATGAGCGGTAACTCTGTATCGGTTTTTCTCTTTTTTTCATGGACAATCCATGCTGGCTTTAGAGTTATTAAAGAGTTAATAACAATTGCACCGAAAAACAATCTAAGGGACTTTCAGAATCAAGTGCTTACCTTTTTAAAGAAAGTCTATAGTAGAATCCCGATTTCTGGAATCCTCGGTTTTTCGAAACTCGCGAAGATTCCAACCTGCAACCTAACTTCCCTTCACCAGTCAAACACTGTAGTTTTACCCCCGATCTTTCAAACCGCCCGACGGATAATTCAAACAAACTTACTTTTTCAATGTTGGTTCGAAAAATCGGGTTTCCGCTCAATAATATGTTTCACTTTACAGTCCTTGAAACTAACACAGTCAATTTTGAAAATCCTTTCGATCATCTCTTATTAATAACCATTTCGAAGAAAAAAGAAAGAAAACGATTATTTTTATCGTCGCATTCCTCGTCTACCCACGGCCGTAGTTTTCACTTATAAACACGTTAACCTCGAAACATTCAAGGAATTCTAAAGTGGGTAAAAAAAGAAATTCACTTTAACAGCAAAGCACCGACCAAAAATAATTCACACTGAATTTGTCACTTACTTGGCAGTCTGAACTGCGAAAGGAGACACAAATTCTTGATCAGGCTTGTGGTTTTAAGACGATTATTTACTTCTGTGCTCATCATGGGAATCAGTTGCGAAATCTTCACTGAATTTTGTTTCGTTAAATGAGACCGTCGTGGTTCACAACTAGTTGTGAGACTACTTATCTTTAGCATGATTTCTCATTTCAATAATCCTTCTGTGCTCAGGAAAGCACGATCGATTGAAAAGAAGGAGACGAAAAGGAAATATGAGATTAAAAAAAACGCAACATTGTAAAGAATTTCTGTATAGAGTAAAAATACATGATTGTATTCAAATCTAAACTGCTATTACCTTGAATCCTTAATTCTTGTCTTGTTTTTTTTGTTGTTGTTGCTGACTGTTTTGTGCAACAATGATTTGAATCACTCTTTGATTTGTTTGATTATTCTCGTAATAACAAGTTATTAAAGCTGAGATCACTCTACATTATTGTATTCTTAACGAGCAATGCTTTGGTTGCTTCTGTTTGCGTAGTCAGGGGTTATCCTTTCAGATAATTATTGCGTCTATTATTTTAGCTCTGTTTTTTCTATTGATAACTCTCACACGATAAGTCAATAAAACAGTGAAATCTTTTAAAGCATGTGACCATGCAGCCCTAAATGTATCGATATCCATTTTTCTCCCGAAAGAGCAAGTTCTTCAACTTCAAGGTTATAACCACGCAAGCTATACAGAAGTGAAGATTACTCAAGCTGCTCTTGGCATGTGTTAAGTGCCAAATTTGAACAGCTCTTGGAAATGTAACTTCCTGATATAGTAGCTATTTAAAATAGATAATTCTCGATGATCTTCTTTCATATAATTCCTCACCCCGCAGTTCTCATATATGATTTTCATATATTCATAACTTCACTAATACATCTCTTCTTTTGTCATGATGTGCATTGCATTTAATTTGATAAACGAATTGGAGGAGAGGTCACTTAATTTGCGTCTACTCTCGACTGTAGCCACTCACTGTTAAACCTTCTTATAAAGCATCAGCGAACACAGATTACTGCGCGCAAGAGTTTGCAGCATCGAAGTCGTTCTCCGTCCCTTAAAGCGATTTTGTTTTCCTATAAATTTGTGGTGAAACCGTCTTTATATCACAGATTTGTTGTCTTTGGGTTAGAACTAAAAAACCTGTTTGACCTGCCTTCCAGTATGACTATGAAGCAAGGTATTTTGTGTCAACTCGCGCTCAAAATCACGATTTCGAGTTGTAAAAACTGAGTAGACAACACAACTCAAGCGAAGTACTAGTAAAGAGATTTCATTTCAACGGGCAAATCAGAAAAATTCGTCCACAAATTCAAAACGTTCGAACCACTTCATATAGTTTTTAACTGAGGTTGAGGTTTTCACGTGGTGATTTTGCAGAAACGACCAAGTAATTGACTCTTGGTGTGAATTGTAAAACTAGAATCACGGGGACTTGGTTCAATTCCGGCCGATCCCTATCATTCGAAAGTGAGCACGAAGTTTTATGAATTTATCCCGTATCGGCAGATGTGAATCTGATCTTCATTTATTGGAAAATCTTACGAACAAATAATGTTTTTACGCTTCAATGCAAAATAAATGAACGCACTTACATTCTGGGTTATTTGCTGCATAACTGCTTTCAAGGAAGCAGAACCTTCAACTGAGTCAACGAGGAAAAAAGACTGTTAAACGAAACATAGAAAATAAACAATACAATTCACATATTAACAACAATAATGTAAGCTGTTACCTTAAAAGTATAAGGATGGAGAGTAGTACTTAGAAAATTGAGGCTCTCGGAAAATTATGATCTGATTTCAGAAGCGTTCGCAGTGCATCTTCTTAAACGTCTCGTTTTTCCAGGGTGCGTTACATGTAATTTCTTTCCGACTCTTCGAGTATTAAACCTTTCGCCGCAAGACTGCGCCATCGCTAAACATCCATTCAATTGTATAATTTAGCTGCTCATACCAAAAGTGAAAATTTTTGTTTTCTGTGCATATATTAAGTGAGGTTCTCGTCAGATCGTGTTTGTAAAAGAGGAACAATATATATTAATGGTCAGCTTCGTTGTAAAATAAAATATTATTGGCTAATACAGATTAAATAATCTCTAATTTGACCAATCAAATAGCAACGATCTTTTGTTACTATAATACTGATATACTTAGTTGTTTATTTTGTGATCTCGTCTTGATCCAAATGAGATGCAATTTTTCAGTGCGAGCTTATGCTACCGAGTTTCTTAAGTCTCTATGTCAAAAGATCAACTTTTCTTTTCGCCTGCATTAGTAATTTACTTTTCGGTATCTCTGGCAATACACTGTACAATAATTATAACTTGTGTGCAAAATGCTTCGATCCTGAACAGATCCCCAGAGTGTTTGCTCTGTTTGACACGTTATCCCAGCAAAAGTGCTGGACATAAGTTTATTCAAGAGAGGATAAAGGGGCTCTCTTGGTTTATTTTGTTATTTTTAGTTTAAAATTTGAAAATGCTGTCGACTCCATACAACCTACCAAAACGGCGTAAAACATAACTTCTTTCATGGTAAATTCATTTAGTTTAGTTTTGACTCTTTATCCTCTCACCTCTCGTGAAAGTGCTCCACGTCATCAGTTGGAATTGATAATCAAAGGCCGTTGAAAGGGCTCCTGGGTAGAGCTTACCGGCTCATCAAAAGCTTCGCTAAGTAACATACCGAAATTGAGGCATCTTAAATTCTCGTTTCCAGTTTCCCCTACTTTTTAATCTTTGCTTTAATCCCATCCCCAGTACCCACACTTTATAGTCTAATGGATATCATTAATGCTGATTGAAGGAATTGGGCAGGGAACGGAAAAGCGATCTCTGGATCAAAATGGAAATTCAACATGTTCAAAGCGACCTCTTCTAGACATAGGCAGCTTAACATAATTATTATATTTTACATCCTTGCCCAACCCTTCGGAGTATTTGACCTATTTACAAGTACTAAGCCCATAGTGAAAAAAGATTTCTTTTAAGCGGAATGGTAAAGTGGACAATATAAATCAATTTACTTATTGGGTACAAACTGTGATAAGGTAGTAACGATCCAGTTGAGGCTTTTTAGGACGAACTGCAACCGGTTTATGAGCAGAATAGTCTCCTTTTGTTGTGGCACACGACCCCTGTGTAAACGTTACTGCTTGCTGGCCAATAGTAATTTATACATTCTCACCCGGAACTGACCCGCACACAAAGCAAAATGAGCCTAAATGCATAAGATATGGGAGAATCGGCTCGAGGCTTTGCGAGTCGGTGGACCAGGGGAGAATATGAGGTACGCCCGAGACGGCGGCGAAAGGTTTCAAGCTGTCTCGCCTGTTCTTGAAAACTTTCGCCGCCGTTTATCCCGATCTGGCTGACCGCCCCTGGCTCTCCGAGGATGCTGGATCAGCAACGTCCGAGTGCTCCAAAGCTCTAAGTTACATGGCTCTCAGTCTCGTCCCCAGAGGCTGCAATCCTTTTGGTACGTAACCAAGATCAAGGGTAACGAAGGCTTTGAGAAAGAGATTGGAGGTTGATTTTTGTATTTCCTGCCTGTTACCGATTAACGATTTTTTTTTTCTATGGAGGAAGCAGACTTTTACATGCTACTAAAGCGCGAGATTTTTTGATGCAGAGAACATTCTGTTTTTAAAAATGGGCGCCGTCTTCGTGAAACTACAAGACGAAACATTTCAAGTGACGCAGGGCCCCTTTTGTCAGAATTCGACAATGTTACAACCCTGAGCCTTGTCACGATATGTGAAGAAATGCAAACATGTTTTGGCAACAATGACCATGTTTAAGTGCCGTGAAGTTATTCACCGTTGTCTTTTGCCACGACAAATGAATTTAAAGAAATGAAAAGGTTTTTCTGTGTTTTTAAAGTTGTGTGAAAGTCTCGTGTATGAACTACTGAACTAATACTTTTTTCTTTCCTTTCATTGAAACGTTCCCTTTGGTGTTGCAAAAGAGAATTTCCCGTAACAGTGACCCCTGGTGTATAAAATTCTCAAATAAATTGCTATTTTATATCATTAAGCGGCTTTATTTTACATTGTTAAATTTTTTACTTGTTTACTTTTCTTCCATATCGTAAGCTTCACCTCTTTTTACGATTAGAGATAACCTTAAGAATGACCTGTGCTTGCTTAAAATTCCAAAACTACTTACTATTATTCATGTTCCAAAGATTAAAAATATTATTGTCTAAGAAAGCTTTTTAATCGACTTTTAACGTAGGAACGAAATCGGAATCTGTTTTTATTAAGCCTGTGGGGGAGGTATTTCTTCCACGTACATCCGAGACACGGAGATCCAGCCTGTTTGAGCATCAGCAGGTTTCCGACCAGCACATTTGCCAACCCAGAATCCCACGCGCACTCTGCCTTTGTGGATTTTCTCACAAACTCCTTCGATGTGACGCACGCGGTGTAAATCCTTTAGTCTGCTGCCTCTTCCATATGGCATGTACACTATTCCATCAATGGCTGCTGGGGCTGAACACTCTGCACCATTAAAGGTGAAATACCATCGACTGCAGCAGGCGTCACAGTTATAGATGCGAAGGTTGCCACTCCAGAAGACACGCAGCGCTGTGTTGTGTGACGTTTTCTTGAAAATACATTCCTGTGGAAATAACATAGAAACAAACACCAACTTAGAAATTAGAATTAAAACAACTAGACTAATATACTTGCTACCGTAATGAACAATGCAATCTGGTCTGAAAGCTGTAAAAGGTTCAAGTTTGACTGTTTAAAAAGAAAATTGTTCCAGATAAAGTTGAAAATTTTTCAAGTTATTTTTAGAACTGAGCTAAGTTTTTCTTCAAGTTACTGTAGGTTTACTTCCTTGATCTATAGCTGCAAGCTGAGTCTTCACCTTGATCAATCCAGAGTCCCTTCCATCGCCCAGATTGTTAAAAACGCAGTGTTTCCAATTACGACCAAACGATCCTGGAGCACCCTTGGGACCTGGGGGACCTTGACTTCCACGAGCACCCGTATCACCCTTGTTTCCGGGGGAACCAGCTGAACCTGAGTTTCCTTGAGGTCCCTTGGGACCTGGGGGACCTTGCTTTCCACGAGCGCCTGTATCACCCTTGTTTCCAGGGGAACCAGCTGAACCTGAGGGTCCTTGAGCTCCCTTGAGGCCAGGGGGACCTTGCTTTCCACGTGGACCTGCTGGGCCTGAAGGTCCTATAACTCCTTTGGGGCCTGGAGGCCCCTGCCTTCCACGGGCTCCTTCATCACCTTTGTTTCCTCGAGGGCCCATGGGTCCTTCAGGTCCATGATTACCGGGTGATCCCGCAACACCTGCTGAACCCGCGGGTCCAGAGCTTCCGGGGATGCCTGGAATTCCTGGTGCACAGAAACACCCACCATGACCACAGGAACCATATGATGAGGTCTGTTGAGGATTGCTCTAAAAAAGGAAACATGCATTATAGCCCTGTCGGGAATAATTTGTTTTGCTTTAAATATCCTTTACCATGAACCTATGAAATCATCACAGGTGAAAACAAAAAAAAAAGCAGACAGTGTCACCCTAACAATCATTGGGTCACCAAAACCAATAAAACATTCTTATATAAAATAAACCATTCCTTATTTCGTTCCTTGCCATTGCATTCTTAAAGGTAACGAGCTTGTTTAGGTGTATCACTTCTCAATTATCCTACTACATTCTGCATTAAAGAACCTCCGATAACTCAATGTTCGTTTTTACGAGCTCACCCTGTCACGTGGTTTGCTGCTGTTGTTGTCATTTGCAGAACAAAAGGTGATCAGTACTAACAGCAAAGTGGCCAGCGGTATCTTCACACAGGATGTCATGATTGTGAACTCTTCAAAAACATGTACACGTGCATTAAGTTCATCCCATCGCCTGCACTAAATATACTAAATTTGTTACTCCTAGTGTCAGTGACCTGTACTCGTTTTTCAAACCGTATACAAAGATATTTTTTTAAATACGAGGCTATAACAATAATCCTACATCTTTACCTTTCTTCAAAGTTTAACAGATTGAATTGTAATTGAAAAATTTAAACTAAAAAGAAAGAACTCCAAGAATTAGACTCATTAAACCTGAGAAGATGCTTTTAAATACGAACCTTGTAGTCGTAAGGCTGTAGCCATCCGATGAGGAATGACAAGTCCTTGAAAAACCAGAAGCTTTTATGTCCTCTTCTAACCTAATTTACCTTTTTACTGAAAAAAAAACACGTCTCAGACAAGTTTCAGGCGAGAGTTTTCATTGGTTTAATCATTTCTTAACTGACCAATTAAAAGGAGTTCATTCATTGTGTTTACTTCCCATAAGTTACAAGTTGAGACAAGTTGAAGGGGTCTGTGACGTAGAGAACACGAAAAAGTCCAAAATTCTCATTGACAAGAAAATTTCTGCTTTGACTTTAGCAACTTCCATGTTTAGATTAGAGATACGTTAAGCGAAATTTACAGTGAAATTTGAAGGGTAACGACCATTCTGTTTTTAGTCGTGTCATCACTAGTCACTTTTAACAACTACTAAGAGATAGCGATATGTTCTTTGTTACGTTGTTTTCTTTTTCTTGGATTTTAATATGCTGAAACAAATATATTGCACTTTGATATGTAAGTATTTCAGGTATGAAATCATTTCCTGGGGCTGTACCAGCACGTACCATACTAAATTGTCTTCTTAAGAAAAATTAGTGTCTGTGAACCCATCTTCTTTGCACATGTTAGATAAACCGCCGGTCCCGATTTAATACAAGCTCTTAGGAATTGTTAAATTACAAAATATATATATAAATTAAGAATATCCGCATGCTGCCTAACACATAATATTGGGAATGAAACCGATAGAATTCCAGATGTCTTCCTTGATTTCCTGTCACCACTATCTAAAGTACTATCTAATATATACAATTATAACACATCAAAATTTGCGTGAACTAACTTAGCGAATAACTACTAATTTAGGTAAGCTGGACGTCTTCTTAATTTTCCTGTTCCAAAGATTTGGGAAACTGTGCCCGGCCCTAGTGCTCAAATTTGTCCACTGTAATAAATTTTAAGAGAGCATGGAAATATCACCTCTTGATCAATCAAATTTGATTTTACTGCAGCCGATTTGCTTGATTTTATTTCTGATTCAATCTGAGTTTTACTTGTCAACATGGTGGTGCTAACTGACTAAAATGGGTTCTTGCAATACTTTTGACACCACACACGCACACACACAAAACATAAAATACAATTCATAGATTATGATACTCTTTTGATCTTTCTCTCTTGTATCTACAGTGCGGAAAATTGTGTGTAAATGTCCTGTGTGCTGTTGTTTGAACTTTGATAAATTAATTTTTTGCTTGGTGAAATCGACGCATACGGATGGGACTGAAATTACAGAAAAATATTGCAGCGTACGTCAACACCGTTTACAGTTCGTAACAAAAATTCGAAAAAAATCGCACTAAAAATATAAGTCTAAGGCGACAAAGCAGCTAAGACGAACCAAGACGACCCATCGTCGGTGGATATTAATAGAAAACTGATAACAGACGATCCAGAAAATGACATTCGTAACTGGTTTCAAATTCGTAGTATCGTTAGCCTTCTGTATTTTATTCCTTTCTATCAATTAAGCCACTCTTAATTTGATTCCAATTTTTCATCAGTTCTTAACGGAAAATGGCCGCACAGCCGCACCGATCATAATTTCGAGAATAACTCAATCGCTCACTTAAAACTGAATTTAAAAGGAGGCACTAAATTCTCAATCAGACTTGAACTGTAATGATCAGAAGTTTTCGCAACTGATTATGCTCATTAATTTGCAAACTCTTCACTAAACTTTGTTCCCCAGTTTAATTGAGAAGGTCGTGGTGCTCAACATTAAATGAGAGACTGCTAATCTTTAGGATAATTCCTATTTCAAGTTCCTACGTTTTCTGTGTCCAGGAAAGCAGAGACGAAGAAAAGGAACTACGAGATAAAATAATGAAGCGTGTAAAGAAGTCATTAAATTAAGTAGGAATATTCAAACCTAAGCTGTTTTTACCTTAAAATCTCTGATTCTGAGGACTTTTTGTTGACAACTGTTTTGTGCAAAAATGATGTAAATCACTTTTTTGATTTGTTTGATTAAGTTCTCGAAATAACAGGTTAAGAGAATATTCTACGTCAAGAGCCATAGCTCTTGTCTACGTGTATTGCAAAGATCAAAGTGACTCGGTTGCTAAGTGATTAGTCAGTAATTCGTCGCGGGGTGATATGGCTTTTTTTATAAAATTTATTGTGCTTTTTGGACCTGACTTAATTTGATCACTGTCTTTTTTTAACTGAAAAGAAAGGTTTGCAATTTCACAAAGAGTATCAACTAGACCCAACCAAGCTGAGATTTTATATGTCACTGAAATTATGATAATAACAACAATAATAATAATAATGTCTGCGATTATTTATTATGAGCTATTTTATTATCTTACAAGTTTTTCAACCTCTTCCTCATGGAATGTATTTTCGTATACGGTTGCTGTCAGTTCTGATCATGTAAGGTAGATCGACTTCGTTTTAGTGGTTCCTTCTCTGAACTTTGAATTTCGCAATTATGGTCAAAACTTGTGCCAGATACCATGTGAACGAAATGAGTTTTTCGTAATTCTGAGACAAATCTGTTGATATCTGTCTAACAGCACAAAACTATTGTCTAACGCAATGAACGTACAAGTGAATTCGCTGTGTACTTACTTGTTTTAATCGTTTAACCTTCAAGTAATTCTGAGTGCTTGAGTTATCAGTCTCGAGTGATAGCGAAATGCTGGAAAAACATGTTAAGAAGCTGTGTATGAGAAATTAACGTCCAATCATGTAAACTGCTACATATCAGAAAAAATAATTTTTAACCTTCATTGTTTAGTTTCTTATTATTGGGTCGTCTTCTCACAGCTGTTCTCAGTACAGTCGAGTTGAAGTTACCGGAGTTACAAAAAAATTCCAAGACATATCGATAACTTGAATCATAAATCAGGGGCAACCAACGTCAATTTTCAGAAAATATCTGTTCGGAAGACGATTTGAGATCTAGAATTTTAGGAACATTTCTGATAAAATTTCTTGCTTGCCTGCCTCTCCTAGGATTTTCCAACGTCTAAAAAATGGTATAATTGCCCATTTTTAACGGATTTTTACCCTAAAAGGTCACCTAGAATTTTCGAAAGCCTTTTTTGTGGCTGAAATTTTCGAAAAGGTAAGTTTTGATCCCTATAAATTTCGGATCACTAGACTTTCAGCTAGGAAATCCGAACAGATGAAAAATTTTTAGGGGATAAAAATATACCTATATCTACCGTTTAAATACTAAAATACGTTTAACAATGCTATGTTTAAGTGGTTTTGAACTATATTCTCGTTGGGTGCTCCTGATTAATCAGATTGTAAACTCCTATTTAATATAGTTGCTATTAAAAGTAGAACATTCTCTTGATTCTAATACAGACCTTCTTCCATGCTTGATGTACAAGTTGGTTAATATTTGGAATTTCCCATTATTTTGCTACTATTATAGCGCGGAGACGGGTAACATTTGCGCTGTGTACTTGCGAGTTAAATAAAACATAAGAGATTGATTAACTTCTTGTTGTTAATTATGTAGCAGATTAGTGCACATGAGTATATACAGCATTGAAATCGTTTTCCGCAGTGCATAAAGCTGTTTTCGTTCCCTATGAATTCGTTGCAAAGCGGTTTAGTATCACATTTGTTGTCTTAGGGTTGAAACTAAAAATCTGTTTTGATCTGCCTCCCGCAGTATGACTATGGTAAAACATGCAAGCCTTATTACAGTGTTGTTAGTTATAATGTTAACACACCAAGACAGGTCTCTGCTTGGTGGAATATAGTCTTTGTACTCACGTATCAGTTCCAACATCTAACTTTAGGCCATTTCTTCTTGAGCGGTTCCTGCTTGTCTCAGCTTAAACAAAAATCGTGAAGAAAATCTCACAAAATCGAATAGGTAAATTTTAAGTTGAAGTAATTAGACTCATAAAAAAGGCCAAGAACTGTTGACGATTTTTTTTGAGCGTTTGACCGTGCAGGTCGCTTATCCGCTCCGTGGCACCAGTCTGGTACCGTATAAATTTCCCAATAGAATATTGCTATCAAAAATAGATAATATTTATGAAAACGATTACAGATTCTCTTTTACAACGTCACGTCCTTTTGTCTTTCTCGTGCTTTCAAGGCCAAAACAAATGAAAAACCTCTTAATTTGTGAACGATACATCACATTTACGAGTCTAGCCTCCAAGTCGTAAATCTTCAGTTAAAACATGAGTGAAACACAGGTTGCCGCGCGCAAAATGGTTGCAGCATCGAAATCGTTTCCCCTTGCTTCGACTGCCTTTTTCAATGTTCGTAGGGGCAGTTTTTTAACACCGAATTGTTTTCTCCCGGTTTGAGCTTCAAAAACCTGTTTTGAATTGCCTTCCGGTATAATCTAAAACGTACAATTCGCGATTATGCAACCCTACCGATTAATAATGGTAATTGAACTGAGTGGAGTGCAATTTGGTCTGAAATCATACGCGTGATTCCAAAATCGAACAAGCGCGCAGCGCGAGTTTGATTTGAAATCACAAGTATGATTTCAGACCAAAATTGCACGACACGAAGTTCAATTACCACTTTATTACATCCATTTTGAAATCGCAGAATTTAGTCAGTACTAATATTTTATTGATCGAGTAGCCGGTTTGTTAAAAAGCCGAAACAAAAAGGCTTTTACATCTCATTTTGTATTCGAAATAGAAATGATGCGATATAGAACAAAAATGGTGCGATTTAAAACAGAAATGATGCGATTTGAACATGAATGACGCGATTTGGAACAGATGTGATTTAGAGCAAAAAATGGTGCGATTTAGGAATAAATCACACTGCTGAGAGCCAATCAGATTGCACGGATAGCCAGTGATTTCAAAGTGGATGTAATAAAAACATTAATTTGTGTAAACCCGCGCCAAGACAGGATAAATCGGCTAATTTAATGTTATAAATGTAAAAAGCAAATGAAAACATGCACCACTGTTTCAGAACATTGAATCATTACAAAGAGTAATAAGAAGAGCGATCATGCAAAAGTGCTGCAGTTGCGTTGTCATTTCAATGATCACATATCACCCATTACAGTTCAAACCACACGTCCCCGTAGTTGACTTTAGAAGTGAAAAAATCTAGACGCAATTTCTGCCTCCATGATTTCTCCCCGATTCATATCTAATCTGAGGACGAATTTTTATTAATTTACCCGATTTCGGCAGTTGTAAACATTTTTTAAATTATGTAATTTATACTGGCAGTGTTTCTGATGATCATTAAAATAAGTTTCCACTTCAAAATAAATAAACTAATTTACCTTTGGGTAATTGGATGCATAACCGCTTTCAAGGAAATAGAACCCATAACAGTCAAAGGCTGTTAAACGAAACGTAGCAAGTAAAGTAAACAATATAATCCACATACCAACAACAATAATATGAGCTGTTACATTCAGAATATCCATTCAGTCGTCAGAGTTTGTTGCTCATACCTTAACTAAAGCGATCTCTGTTTTCTGTGCATATAATGAGGTTCTCGTCAGTTCAAGTTTGTGAATTATTGGTGATCAGCTTCATTCTAACATGAATTTTTATCCGCTAAAACAGTTTAAATATTCACTGGCCCGACCAATGAGATGTACCGTATACTTCCTCAAATAATAGCTGGGGGCGATTTAATTATACGAGGGAGATGGTTATTTCAAACAATGCTCACTGGAAGTCGTGCCCTAAATATATTGTGTTTTGTTATCCATTAATCAAAAAATGATCACATCAAATACACTGAACATGCATCGGTTTTTCAAGTGTTTTAAATTTGGTTCCTTGATTAATTTTCAATCGGTCAATATCCTCAGCGACAGAGCATAAATCGTCAGGGATCAGTTTTACTGGATCAGACTCCACTACAACTTGACAGGGAGGGGAAAATTAAATAAAAGAGAAGAAGGCAAGAGGGTAGGGGGATTATTCGAGGGTGGCGATAATTTCAAATATTTCATTTTAAGAGGGCGATTATTCGAGGGAGGCGATTAATCGAAGGACGGCTATTATTAGAGGAATTACGGTACTTAACAAAAAAGGAGAACAAAACTTTTGCTCATTTTACTAATTTTTACTTATTTTTTTCTACCACTTGAAGCATTTTGTTAGCCTTTATAATTTTGCCTTCATAAAGTCGTCCGACATCTTGAGCAACGTAAAGCGCAGTCACTAGTTGTCACTCTTTGACACGTCACACATGGGCTACTTATATTTGTTTTGTTAATTTTGGTTTGAAATTTGAATACATGAGTTAAAACAGTTCATCCCCTCACTTTTATGGCCCCATTCTTCTCTCCGCTAACGTCACTGGTTGGCGGTTCTGTGGGATACTTCAGACGATTGAGCCTGCTTAAAGTGTATTTAAGAAACATTGCTGAGTAAGGAACTAAAATTTGACATCTCCAATTTTCACCACACAAAATTTTGTTTCCAACACTCGCTCCTTACAACTTTGTTTCAATTTCGTCCCTACCGGCACGCGCACTTTCTAGTTTATTGGATAAGACCCTCGACGCTGAACTTAAGGAATGGGGAAATTTGGAAATGCGACCTCTGAAATAAAATAATACTAGAAAGTTTTTACCTCTTTTTCCTTAACTTAAAATCAGGATTATTATGACTGTGTAATGAAATGGTGACGAGTGAAATTAGTATTCCCTAGACTGTTTACACTCCCCTATTGTTTTCGGTAAGTTCCGATCAGACTTGCCGGGAGCGAGCGCTTTCCAGTATAGACGGCCATCTTGGTTTTATATGTACCGAGGGGGCGGGTACAGGGGTTCATAATGGTGGAGGGGGAGGATGAAGTGAGAATAACCGCCCCTCGCCTCCTAATTAGATTCGACACTCATCCAAGATGGCCGCCCGTAACGAAAGGGCTTCATCTCGACCATTTTACGAAAAAAATGAGGGACTGTGAACATTCTAATTATTCCCTATATCATTCGGATTGCCCATTGATATTATGTGTCATAAATTACGCTCAAAATGGTGGCTTTTTACTTGGCTATCCTATCGAGAACTCCACGCACTGGAAAGTTTATGGCATAACTTTTGGTTCGCCATTTTTTCGAATTTTTTGACAAAATACTTGTTGGAATCCTTCTTAATGGGCTCTTTTGTGTATTTAAGTTTTCTAAAGCGTCTTTTAATGCCCTGTTATCTCCATTCACTTGACCACATCTTGGCACTGAGATATACGGAAAGTATGTTGCTATAGCAACTTTTCAATATATTTGCACGCCAAATTAAGGAGTAATTTGTCACTTATGATATTCAACTATAAAGTTGTTCCACAAATACACGTATTTCTTGTTACACTGAATTTGATTTCACGGAAAATACACCCCCCTTGTATCTAATCTCCCACAGAGTGAGATCTGGGTTCGAGATTAACTCGTGGCCACGATTTTTTGCTTACTGAGACCAACTGAGACCTGCCCCTCCTAGGGAAAAGCACTGGGGTGAAAATGAAAAAAAAAACAGCAGCGCTTCAATAATTATGACCGGGATTAAGGTAGCTAGTGTGATCTCATTTCCCCCACCCCAACCTTATCTCCTCTGCTTGGTGGTCAATTTCTGGAAACTTGCCTTCTGTGAGTTTAGATGTCATTTAAGCAGATAGTGGATTGTATGCCAGAAAAGCCAAGTGATTTAAAGACTTTTACTTTTACATGTTGGTCAGTTTAAAGAGGGTAGGGTGCCCATTTTGAAGAATACTCTCTATTCGCGATGACAGTGTTCGAGCTTGAAATTTAAGGGCAACGCTCATGACTGTTACAAACTACACACTCCATGGCACGAAAAAGCCAGTTTAGAGATCTCCCTTTAAAAAAAGGAAAATATGATTTTTTGGTGACTGTTAGAATTGGAGTTCATAGGCGGATGAAGGTCGCTGGACCAGCAGCCTGCCTTCTGGCGGTTTCTGTTACACGTCTATGACTGAGATTCTGGATTGAGACTTTTTTAAAGTCTCAAAGACGATTTTCCTTTTTTAAAGAAGAAAATTACATCGGCAAACCCATAAAGCATTTTCCTACAGACGGGGTTTAACGTTAACACTAACAAAGCACCCTCTTCCACCCTTCGACAATATCTTCATACACTCGACCAGGAGGTCGGGAATATACGTTTTGCACTTTCACTTTTGATTCGTTTTAAGAATGGCGGCAAACAAATGATGTTTAACTTTTACACATTTACTTATAAATAACTTATTTTTAAAGGGTTTTTTTAATTTTAATTTGCAGATTCCTCGCTTGGTTTACATTTCTTTCGTATGCAAACGATCTTTACGCTCAAGCTATTTTTAAACCTCACCTACGTTGGTTTCTAATTTCAAAAATATCACCCATTATTTTTATTCCTTGGACCTCTAAAAATTCTGTCAAAAGTTAGCTTATTAATCATCCTTACTTAGAAAGAAATCTGAATCGGCTTAAGTCTGTGGGGGAGGTATTTCCTCCACGTAGATACGGGACACTCCGGGCCAGCCTGTCTCAGCATCAGCAGAATTACCAGCAGAACATTTGCCGACCCAGAATCCAACACGCACTGTGCCTTTGTGGATTTTCTCACAGACTCCTTCAATGTGACGTACGCGGTGCAAATTCTTTAGTCTGCTGCCGGTTCCGTATACCATGTACACCCCACCATCAATGGCTGCTGGGGCTGAACACTCTGTACCGTTAAAGGTGAAATACCATCGACTGCAGCAGCCGTCACAGTTATAGATTCGAAGAGCGCCTGTCCAGAAGACACGCAGCGCTGTGTTGTCTGACAGCTTCTTGAAAATACATTCCTGTGAAAATATGAATAGAACATCATAGATCATTTGAAGATCAGCGACTTCAGCAACCAAAATTGAAACAATCGGACTTAAAAACTTAATGTTAAATAATGAATAAAGAGATATTATTTGAAGGCAGCCATGGGCTAGTTCCAGGCCTGTTGTTGTTAATAAAAATCATTTTTCGTGATAAAGTTGACAAAACTAGAATTTTCAAATCCGAAGTCAGTTAATCCTTATTTACTTTAGGCTAACCTCACATATCTTTAGCTTTAAACTGAGTCTTTACCTTGATCAATCCAGAGTCCCTGCCATCGTTCAGTTTCTTAAAAACGCATTGTTTCCAATTACGGCCAAACGATCCTGGAGCACCCTTGGGACCGGCGGGACCTTGACTTCCACGAGCACCTGTATCACCCTTGTTTCCAGGGGAACCAGCTGAACCTGAGGGTCCTTGAGTTCCCTTGGGGCCAGGTGGACCTGCTTCACCTTTGGTACCGCTAGGACCTGGAGGTCCCTGTCTTCCACGGGTTCCTTCATCACCCTTGTTTCCTCGTGGGCCCATGGGTCCTTCAGGTCCTTGATTACCGGGTGATCCCGCAACACCTACTGGTCCCGCGGGTCCAGGGCTTCCAGGGATGCCTGGAATTCCTGGTGCACAGAAACACCCACCATGACCACAGGAACCATAAGATGATGTCTGCTGACGTGTAATCTAAGAGAATATTAATTGGAAACATACATTATTGTCCTGTTGGCCAAATTTGTTTTACTTTAAATATCTTTTAAGATTCTAAAAAAACAATTCCCAATGTTTGAGTTGAAAAAATTGCAGACCGTGGCATTTTAGAGAAACTTCTTGACAATCTTTGAGTCAGCCATTTCCTTTGACCTTTTTACCTATAGACCCTGTTCAGTGGTATCACTTTTCAATTATCATACAGCAAAGTACATTAAAGAATTTTCCGATTACTCGATCTTTTATTAAACAAACTCACCTTATCACGTGGTTTGCTGCTGTTGTTGTCATTTGCAGAACAAAAGCTGATTAATAGTAACAGCAGTAGCCCTAACGTATTAGCCAGCGGTATCTTCGCACAGGATTGCATCATTGTAAACTCTGCGAAAACATGAACAGACTCAAAACTCATCCCATCACCAGCACTCAACCCACTAACTTTATCACGCCTACATCATGAACTATACCAGTGAAATATACCACGTTAATTAAAAACTAGACTATTCCCTTTTTTTATCAAATCGAGTATACAAAAAATTAATATATTAAGTGTAGAGACTCTAAAATAAACGAGTTTTTAGTACGCATTAAGGATAAAATATAGGGTTAAAAATAACTCTTCTACTTCCCTCAAAAAGTTAAAGAGAATTGAAAGTGTAAGAACTCCCAGGAGTGGACAGTATAAGTAGAAAGTAAAAATGAGCCAGTGATAACTTTGGTATGATAACATACTAGTAGATACTAACCTGGTTTGTTGGTGTGAGGCTGTAGCTAGTCACCTGATGAAGAATGACAAATCCTTGGCAAACCAGAAACTTTTTATGTCCTCTTCTTACCTAGTTAACATAACCAAAAAAAGTGTCTTAAGACAAGTTTCAGGCGAGATTTCCCATTGGTTTAATCAGTTCTCAATTGACCAATTAAAAGGAGTTCATTCATTGTGTTTACTTTCCATAAGTTACAAGACGGGACAAGTTGAAGGGATCCGTGACGTATAGAACACGAAAAAATCCAAAATTCTTATTGGACGAGAAAATTTCTATATTGACTCTAACAGCCCATCCATGTTTCACGTTATGCGAAATTTGAAAGGTATTTGGCCAATTTTGTTCAGAAACAGAAGTTTCATCACTGGTCATTTTTGACACCTACTTAACGATATGCTTTTTGTTGTTCTCTTCTACTTGGATGTTAATATGCTGAAACAAATATATTGTGCAGTTTGACATGTTCGGATGGTTAAGTTATGAAATGATTGCCTGAGACTGTGCCGGCAGTACTAGACATCTTAGTACATTGCCATGTATTCTCTTTGCACATGCTAAGTAATTAGTGCCGGTCCCGATTGAATTAGACAATAAAATAAATAAATTTCGAATATGAGCATGCTGCCTAACACATAAGATTGAGAATGAAAGCGATAACATGCAGATGCATGTCTTCCTTGGTGTCCTGACTCCAGTATCTAATATACACAATAATAACACAAAATTTGCGTGGAAACTAAATTTATTAGATCTCGTGTAATCACTAATTTAGTTAAGTTGGACTTCTCTAAAATTTTCTTGTTCTGAAGATTTGGGAAACTCCCGGTGCCCCTTGACTCAAATGTGTCCCCTATAACAAGTTTTAAGAAAGAATGGAAATATCACCTCTTGATCAATCAAGCTTGATTTTACTGCAGCCGATTTGCTTGATTTTATTGCTGATTTAATCTGAGTTTCTGCTGCCTGCATTTACTTGAACATGGCGGTGTTCACTGACAAGAAGCATTACTACTTTCGACACCGCACTCAAACACACGACATGAAACATGAACTATACCTCTTTTAATTCATAGCCTTTGTTACTCTTACGTTCTTAATCTTTCTATGCATCTACAGTGAAAAGTGTGTTCAAGTGTCCTTTGAACTTTGATTATCAATTAATTTTTTGCTCGGTGAAACCGACGTATACCGATGGGACTGAAATTACAGAAAAAAAATTGCAACGTAAGTCAACACCTTTTACAGTTCTTAGGCGACAAAAAGCTAAGAAGAACCAAGAAGACCCCGGCGAATCGTTAGTGGATATTAATAGAAAACTGATAACAGACGATCCAGAAAATAACATTCGTAACTGGTTTTCAGCCGATTCGTAGTTCGCCTGCTGTATTTTATTCCTTTCTCTTTCAATTAAGGCACTCAGATTCCAATTTTTCATCAGTTCTTAATGGAAAATGGGGGCACAGCACCGATCATAAATTCGAGAATAACTCAATCGCTCACTTGAAACTGAATTTTAAAAGGAGGCACTAAAATTCTCAATCAGACGTGTAGTGTTAGAACGATTATTTACTTCTTTTTAGGAAAACAAAGTTTTCACAACTGATAATGCTCATTAATTTGCAAACTCTTCACTAAACTTTGTTCCTCAGTTTAATTGAGAAGGTCGTGGTGCTCAACATTAAATGAAAGACTGCTAATCTTTAGGATAATTCCTATTTCAAGTACCTGCGTTTTCTGTGTCCAGGAAAGCAGGGAAGAAGAAAGGGAACTATGAGATAAAATAATGAAGCGTGTAAAGAAGTTCTTAAATTAACTAGGAATATTCAAACCTAAATTGTTTTTACCTTAAAATCCCTAATTCTGAGGACTTTTTGTTGACAACTGTTTTGTGAAATAGTGATGTTAATCACTTTTTTGATTTGTTTGATTAAGTTCTAGAGATAACAAGTTAAGAGAACATTCTACGTGTATTCCAAGGAGCAAAGTGACTTGGTTGTTAAGTGATTAGTCAGTAATTCGTCGCGGGATGATATGGCGTCTTTTATTTTAACTGTGTTTTTGCACCTGAATTAATTTGATCACTGCCTTTTTTAACTGAAAAAAAGGTTTGCAATTTCACAAAGATTATCAACTAGACCCAACTAAGGTGAGATTGTATATTTCAAATAATAAGAATTATGTCTGAGATTTTTTATTATGAGCTATTTTATTCTGATTTTACAAGTTTTTCAAGCTCTTCCCCACGGAATGTATTTCAGATTTGTTGTGTTTGTGTTGAAACTAAAAAATCTGTTTTGAACCGCTTTCCCACAGTATGGCTTAGCAGGACTCTAAAACTTGCAAGCCTTATTAGTTATAATTTTAACAGACAAATTAAGGCAGGCCTCTCCCTGGTAGAATGTATTCTTTGTACACTCACTTATCAGTTCCATCGCCTAACTTTAGGAGATTTCTCCTTGAGCGGTTCTTGCTTGTCTTAGCTTAAACCAACAAAAATCTTGAAGAAAATCTCACAAAATCTAATAGGTAAATTTTAAGTTGAAGTGACTAGAAAAAAAAGCCCAGGAATTGTTACCGATATCTTTTAAGGGTTTGACCGTGCAGGTCTCTCATATATATATATTTCTGGTTGCGGTGGACGAAATAGTATTTTCTGTAGTTTAAAAAAATGTAAGTCAAACAGGTGGACGTGATTTGCTGCAGCTCCTCGGGAATTGTTGACGTCCGAAAAAACCTCCGTGATGATTTTTAAATTTCCCAATATAATTGGTATCAAAAATAGGTACTTTTTTTTGAAAACGATTTAATACAGATATTCTTTTATGCAGGATGTACTGCGGCATCGCTACATGATGATCAAACCTGCTAGAAAACACCCATTAGTTTACTACTCTTCCAAGTTTTACAACGTTACTTCCTTTTGTCCTTCTCGTGCTCTCAAGGCCAAAACATATGGGAAATCTCATAATTTGTGAACGATAGGTGATATTTACGAGTCTAGCCTCCAAGTGGTAAATCTTCACTTAACACATAAATGAAACACAAGTTGTCACGCGCAAACAGGTTGCAGCATTGAAATCGCTTAAACTTCGTTTCTGTTCCTGTTAGTACCTTTTTGGGAGGTTTTGTAACACAGATTTGTTGCCGTCTCTTGGTTTGAACTTTAACAACCTGTTTTGAATTGCCTTCCTGGACAACTGCTTACAATTCCCGATCGTAAAATTCTACCAAACATTAATTACTGTTAACCCCTGCCAAATACTAATTTAATGTTCTAAAATACTAAAATGCAAATTAAACCATGCAAAAGTACTGATGAAATTGAGCGGTCATTTTGGTTGCCACTTAAGAAGATTAATAAAATTGAACCATTTTCCAAAGAGTTATAACCAGAGAAGAGCGATCGTGCGAAACTGCTGCTGTAGAAGTTTCATCAGTGAATGATCACACATCCACCCTTTTAGTTTTGTCCACATGCAGACTCAAAAGTACAATACACTTCCCCGTGATTGACTTAAGAAGTGAAAAGGTTAATCTAAGGAATCACGAAGCATTCAATGATATTTTTGCTTAGAAGCAATTTTTGCCATCCTGACTCCTCCCGATTCATATTAAATTTGAGAACGAAGTGTAGTGAATTTCGATCGGATATCGGCAGTTATGAACATTTTTTGAATTAATTTATTTAATTTATACTGGCAGTGATTCTGATAGCTTCTGATGATCATTAAAAAGCTTTTACTTCAAAATAAATAAACTCACTCACCTTTGGGTGATTGGATGCATAATCGCCTTCGAAGAAATAGAATCCGTAACAGTCAAAGGAAAGAAAGGCTGTTAAATGAATTGTAACAAGTAAACAATATAATCCACATATCAACAATTAACAATAATGTGATCTGTTACCTTCAAAATGTCCATTCATCCGTCCAATAAGTTTGTTGCCCATATCTAAAGTAAAGCGATCTTTGTTTTGCTTTGTGTGCGTATAGTGCATGAGGTTCTCGTCAGTTCAAGTTTGTAAATTATTAGTGATCAGCTTCATTCTTACATGAAATGTTATTCGCTAAAACAGTTCAAATATTTGCTGGTTTGACCAATCAAATTAATGCTATTTTTAATATGACCTTAGTTGTTTACTCCTTCTGATCTCGCATGAACCAAATAAGATGTAGTTAACACAACAAAAAAGGAAAACATGCAGACCTTGCACTCATTTTACTAACTCAGGGTTGGAAATTATCTCATCCGTCACTACGGGATTTTTTTTCTTTTTTACCACTTGAAGCACTTTTTTAACTTTAATTATTCTGCCTTCATATCGTCGTCCGATATCTTGAGCAACACCTAGTACAATTACTCTTTGACCCATCATACAAGGGCTACTCGTATTTAATTAGGTTAGATTTGGTTTGAAATTTGAATACAGGTGAAACTGTTCACCCCCTCACTTTTATGACCCCTTTTTTCCCTTCGCTCGCGCTGGTTGGCGGCTCTGTCACCATGATACTTTAGCGATACTGCAGACGATTGTACCTGCTTAAGGGGTATTTAAGAAATGTTGCTAAGTAGGGAACTGAAATTTGACATCCTAAATTTTCACTAGAGAAAATCTTGTTTCCAAGACTCGCTCCTTCGAACTTTGCTTCAATTTCGTCTCCACCGGCACGTGCGCTCTCTAGTTCATTAGATGATATCATCGACGCTGAGCTAAGGGATTGCGGAAAATTTGGAAATACGACCTCTGAAATAAAATAAAAGTAAAAGGGTTTTAACTGTTTTTCCTTAATTTAAAATCACTCTTAGCATGTATCATCGAATGTTGACGAGTGAAATTATGAAATTATTCCCTAATTTCAGGGGTATTAACATTTGATTACAAATTAATATCATGTGTAACAAATTACGCTTAAAATCGTGTTTTTTTTACTTGTTTATCCTGTAGAGAACTCCACGCACTGAAACGTTTATAGCATGGCTCAGGAGTTCACCAAAATCCTGGAATGGAATCCTTTTGGATTCCTTCTTGATGTAATCTTTCATGTGTTAAGATTTTTTTGGGCGTATGTTAATGCCCTGTCATGATCATCTTCATTCATAAAATTATTTAAATTTTGATGCCATCTTAGCACTAACAAATAGGGGACGTTGCCATAGAAACTTTGTAATTTCACATGTAGTGAAATTATCAATGAATGCTACAATGTCACGCCAAAATTTGGGATAATGTGTTTCCCATGATTTTCAACTAAGCTGTTCCACAAATACACGTATTGCATTTCACAATTTTAATTTCACGGAATTTCTACAGGGAACTTAAACTCGTCCCTAATGTCAGC
This sequence comes from Porites lutea, assembly GCF_958299795.1. Lineage (NCBI taxonomy): Eukaryota > Metazoa > Cnidaria > Anthozoa > Scleractinia > Poritidae > Porites > Porites lutea. The sequence continues at coordinate 10,821,635 of NC_133211.1, forward strand.
CAGAGTGAGATCTGGGTTCCAGATAATCTCGTCCCCAGGCTTTTCCCTTACTTGGACCGCCCCTCCTTCTTTCAAGAGTGAAGCGCTGGGTACGAGGTTGAAGGGTAAAATGAAGGGGCGAAAACAGCAACTCGGCTTCAATAATTATGACCTGGATTGTTTCGAATTATCGGGTAGCTTGATCTCCCTTTCCCCTTCCCCCTTCCCTCCATCTCTTCTGCTTTCTGGTTAATTTCCGGAAAGCTTCCTAGGATTTTAGATCTTGTTCATAGTGGATTCCAAGTAAAGGGATGTAAAGACTTTTACAGATCATCAGCAGTTAGTTGCGGCTTTTTTGTGACATACCGTAAAATTCCGAAAATACGCCCCTCCATGTATAAGCCCCCCAAACTCGTAACGCAAAAAGCCCTCCGTTTAATCGCCCCTCCGAATATAAGCCCCCGGGGGCTTGTACTTGGAAATTGCCCTCAAATACAGAGTAAAGCGAAGCAAAAACGGTGTGAATTTTCTTCCAACTATAAACTAGCCCAATAAACTTTGAGACGCAAATTTCCCTCCGTACATAAGCCCCTCCGAATATAAACCCCTCCAAACATAAGCCCCTCAAAAGGGTCTTTGAAAATTATAAGCCCTGGGGCTTATTTTCGGAATTGTACGGTATTGCAAACTGGTTTATAAGTTGGAGAGATTGTTAAATACAACATGCTAAAAGAGTTCTTATTGGTTGCATGGATTCTTAATTGACCAATTGTAAGATTTTTTCCTTTTGCTTTATTATTTTACGTTGCATGCTAAAACGAGTTGAAGGGTTGGTGACGTATAAAATACGAAAACACGACGAAACTTCCCATTGGCTAAGTCATTTCTGGATTGACCAATGAGAGCAACTGCTTAATTTTTTTTTTTGTTTGAATAAGAAACAAGTTTGATAAGGCTAACAACGTGTTAAAATACGGAAAGTATTTTAAGTGTTTATTTATTTCGTTTCTGAGCCAACCGTCCAGTAATTCTGTGCTTTTTTGCTCTTATTCTTAAACTCGGATTACTCATTTTCACACTTCTCTGGAAATTTTTTGTTCGCGGACCAGCGTGGAATTTTGTCAAATCATAGAACCAATTGCGCCTCTATTTGCATTCCTTTAATAGAACCTCACAAAATAAACTTCCTTTCAGTCGCCATTTATTCCTTTCATCGTAGAGAATGAGCGCCTTTAGAACTTAAAGGCTCTTTTCGTCATAAAAATTCTCCGTCAAATTACATTATACGTCAGCTTGACACAGGCTCATGTTCAAAACGCACATAGATCGCGCTGAAACAATATCTTTTAGATTAGACAAAATAAGGAGATTACCCCTTATGTGCGTTAAATATTGAAATTTAAACATATATTTCTTAACTGCTTTTAAGATTGGTAGCTACGTTATTTATTTGGTGCGTTTTTCAGCTGTTGAATACACCTTTAAAATAAGTCTTTGGAATCGTACATTACTTTGAAATGTTTTCTTTACGGACAATCCGAGTTTTATTTTGCTTTATAAAAGAAAAACTGCAGTCAGTGTAAAAACATTCATCCGGACTTTCGACTGAAATGATACGCTTCTCTTTTCAAAGAAAATCTTTTAATTACGCCATTATTTGTTATCTATTTTTAATAAAACAGTCAATTCTTAACACGTTTAAGATTTACCACTTCGATGTATAAAACAACAAAATGCCTGTTTTCGATTATCGCCTTTCTTGTCTTAATCATAGCCGCGTTTTCCCTGCTAGCAGAGGTCTCTCACGGCGAGGCAAAAATGAGAGAAAGGAGAGAGACTCTCTCCTTTCTCTCATTTTTGCCTCGCCGTGAGAGACCTCTGCTAGCAGGGAAAGCCGCGTTCTATTTTTCTCTGATAAACAGTCGGCGACCTCGAGAAACATTTGAGGAATTCTAGAAAGGCTGAACAAACTTTACTAAGCAACTCAATAATAATCCGCTTGCACGAAATTAAAAGTCACTTATAAAAATAGACGCTAACTTGCAGATGATTTAATATTTCTAAGCCGAAAAAAAGGCTTATTCGCCGTTGCCCACTTAAACTCAGTCGCCTTTTTAACTGAAAACGTCTTTCGTATCATGAGAGTGCTCATCTACCTATGCATTCATTGAGTTCAGCCAACAGAGTACAAAGAAGAAGGACGAGAAAGGAATATTGTAACATGTGAGAATTCACAAAGTACAAGTGTGCGAACCTACGCTGTCGTTATCTTGAATCCTTAATTCCCTCAGTTCTTCTTTTTGTTGCTGACAATTCCATGCAACAACGATGTGAATCACTCCGGCTGTGGTTTGTTTGATTAAGTTCTCGTAGTAACAAGTTAAGAGAACACTCTGCCAGCATTCTAACAAGAAATGCTATTGGTTAATACTTTTTGGGCTTGTCAGTGATTCGTCCAATGATATGGATTTTCTTATTTCCGCATTGCTTTTGTGATACCTCTGAGACCTGACTTTGTGTGATTCTTTAATTCAGTGAAAAATAAAGGTTTGCAATTTCACAAAGGTTAGGCTGAGAATTTAAGGCAGTTAATTATATATTACAGATGATAACATCACAGTTCGGGATTACGTATTATGAGTTATTTAATATTTAAGTTATTTAAGTTTTTCTATACCTCTTTCTCTCAAAGAATGTATCTCCTGTAGGCTCATCAAAGTTATAGACTGAGCTTTAAATTTTACAATTAAGACACAATGTGAACAATACGGGTTTATCGTAATCCTGAGCCAAATTCGTTTAATGTCTCTTTATCAGCACAAAACTGATGTTGAAAAATTGAACGTACAAGTAGTCTACACTGAGTACATTTGCCTTTCCGTAATAATTTTAATCGTTTACCTTTAAGAAATTGCGCGATCACAATAGCTTGAGTTATGCGACAGTCTATAGTCTAGTGATAACGAAAAGCTGAAGAAACAGAGGAAAACATGTATGTTTCAGTATAGTAAAACATGAAACGTTTAGCCTTCATTGTTCAGTATCTGATCATCCGGTCGTCCTCTTACAAAAGTGACCAGACTTACAAAAAAGTCCCAAAATTATCGATATCATGCATTTACGAGACCTTGCAGGCCTTTCGTATTGCCCCCGCAAAACATCGAGTTCTTCAACTCCAACCTTCTCTTGATACCGGTACATACCTTCTTTTGCGCATGATGTACATGTCATTTCCATTGTTGATCAATTTTGCAAACGTAATATTCGATCCACAGACTCAAAAGACTCAATAGTACAATAAAAATCTCCGTAATTGAATCTAGGGGTAAAATTGAATTAATTAAAAGTTAATCTAGAACGAAAACCCTCGATTCAGTATTATTCCGTATATCAAGAAATACCGCCAGATTCCTATCTAAAGGGAGCGCAAATTTTTTTGAATTTACCTCCATAATAATTGATATCGACAGATATGATTTTCTTATTAAATAGTTCATACTGGTAATTTTATCATATACGAACAGATAATGGTTTGAAAGACAAAAAAGAAATACGCTTCATTGCAAAATAAATAAACTCACTTACCTTTGGGTAATTGGATACATAACCGCTTTCAAGGAAGGTGAACCTTTAAACAGTCAAAGAGAAAAAAGGATTTTAAACGAAACATAGCAAGGAAATAATATAATATAATTCACATATCAACAGCAATAATGCAAACTGTTACCATGTAAAAAAGGGATGGAGAGTAGTACCTAGAAATTCGAGACTCTTGGTAAATTAGGAATAATCTCGATATCTCGGATCGAAGCGTTGGCCAAGTCTCAAGTCCATCGATGTTGTTGGGTGTGTTACATTTCTTCTTTCCTTCTCGTCGAGTCTTAAACCCTTCTCCCTTCGCCCCAAGACTGCGTCAGTATCCCGATTTAATTGTATGAGTTAGCAGTTCATACCAAAAATAAAGCAATTCTTGTGGTTTTTTTAGCGCATTTGTTAAGTGAGATTCTTGTCAGATCGCGTTAATAAGAAGGAACAAAATATCGAGTGCTATTAGCAGTCAGCTTCATTGTAATATGAAATGTGATTGGCTAATACAAATTAAACAATCTCTGATTTCACCCATTCAAATAACATCGATCTTTTATTACAGACGATCTAAGTTGTCTATTGTTTATTAATCTCGCAATTATCTAGAAGAAATGCTAATTTACAGTGAGAAATTATACTCGTAAGTTCAATTCTTTACCATAGAGCTTTTGTGATTTTTTAAAATTAATTTTTGCTTTATTAAGGTCATCATTAGATATCTCGAAAAACAAACTGTAAAACCAAGAGACTGTAAAATGTTTCAATCCTGAATGGCGTTTAATTGACTTGCCATCAAGAGCTCCGTACTAGTCGTTTGTTTATTTGGTTGGTTTTCAGTTTGAAATTTGAATACAGTTGAGTCTACTCAACCTGTTTTCATCCGGATGAAAGAAAAAAACTAACCAAAAAGTTTGAAAAATAGCTTCTTTCATGATAAAGTGGATTATTGCTGGCCTTCACGGGAGGTCATCAAAAATTCACGGCACACTAGAGAATTTTCAATGCTCCTGAGTTTTTTCTTTCATGAAGTATATTAGAGCAGCTGAAAACGAATATTCCAACAAATTTTTACTTCGAAAGGGTTCTTCGTTGTTTTGTGACCACAGTGAGCTTGAATTTCTAAGCTTTTGCGTGATGGGGCATTCTCGGCAGCCGAGAGAGCTGTCAAGAACAAGAAGGTTGAAGAAGTGACTTATATGGGGGGGGGGAGGGATTTTGCTATGTGAACAGTTGTCATATATTAGAAAAAATGTTACTTTATATTAATGTTCATGAGTTCCTCGAGAGACGAATTCACGCTTTCTTAGCAAAACTCAGTGCCAGATGTTTCTAGCTTGTTTCTGTTAGGTTGTGGTCGCCATGTTAGTGCTCCAATACAAAGCTCTATAAATTTGATCACGAATACACTGAATACAGTCGAAGCTCTCCCTGCGACCACTCTCGTAAGCGACCAGCTCTAGTTACGACCGCCTTTGTGAAACCCTGTTTGAACTGTGACTTAAACTTTGTAATGAAAACCTCTCGTAAGCGACCGCGACCTTAGCCTGCGAAAACACTCGTTTCTCCTCGCTCTTCGCCGCTGGGGACGAAACGTCCCAGCGGCGAAGAGCGAGGAGAAACGGATGTTTTCGCAGGCTAACCGCGACCACTCTTGGGATAACCCAACTGGACCTTTCCTTTGTTTTTAAGCTGTTGTAAGCAACCACTCAAGAGTCTTATTATAATGAATAAACACTTTAATGACTTTAATGAAACTGCACACTGTGCTAATGGTCTAAAACATTGGACGTAAAGCTTGGCCATGTCTATATCAGATATAAAGACACTCATTTAACCTTAATTTCTTTTGTTTTACCATGCGGTCGTTTACGAGAGGTCATTCTCGTAAGCGACCAGCTCTAGTTACAATCACTTTTTCGAATTTTTGAAGTGGTTGCTTACGAGAGCTTCCACTATAAATCTATTTCTCCGAATATCTGGCATGTGAAAAATTCCAAAGACCTGAACAGGCTTGGTAGAGGGTCTCAATGGGGTTAACCGATAGGCGTAAAACGGCCAAAAATTTAGCCGATAGCCGTAAAAATTAAAAAAATTTAACCGTTAGCCGTAAATAGCGTAAAAAAGAGTTAACCGTAAAAGAAAGTGTTCCCTAGATTTGCTACTTTTAAGGAAGGTACTAAACTCACTTATGGTTGTGTTTTTTATTTCCCGGCTATTGTGAATCCGTACGCACGTTAGGGGAAGCGCCTTTTAGGTGTTAACCAAGACCTAGGCTCCATTTCCGGCGCTTTCTTGGGGAACTAATTTTTTCCATAGCGAAAGTGTGGCTTCTTGCTGGGGATTAATATTTGCAATTTTCAGGAGGCCGTGCCCTCAAAACTCTAGTGAAACAACACGCAGAGATGTCACTGTTTGTAAAACACGTTGCCGATAAACAACAATTCCCTGTTTTTCTCGGACGCTATGGTAGACATCGCCATGCCTTGTACCTGTTCGGCGTCTTCCCACGCAGTCTCCATCAAGACATTTCAGTGGCGAACTCGCTCGGACCACATGACCCGAAAGGCATCAGCCGCGCGGAATAATGCGGCCTACGGACAAGGCAACGGCAAGACAGTCGTTCCGTACAGTCCTTCGCTATCATTAAAAACACTGGACACGGAAATTTTGTTATTGACCGTTTTCACACTAGACCTAGAAATGGATCATCCGTCTGAGACTAGCCTGTGTACAGTCGCGCCCTCCCCACAGACACCTCTTCTCCGATTTTTTTCTGAGGGGAGGGGGCGGCTGTACACAGGCTATCTGGAACGGATAATCCTGTCTTCAAAAGTCAGGCGGATTGTTTATTCCAAATTAAAACTATCCCATTGCCAAATTAAGACGTATCACCTATCTGACGCGAATCATCAAACGGATAACCCGTCTCACACGAATAATCCTTCTCTAGTGTGAAAACGGCCATTTCTGTTATAATGAATGTCGCGCCCCGGCCTTGAGTTGGGCGTTCGCGTGTCTGCTTTTGCTTTTTCACAAAGATTATTTTTAAATTGACTATTGACATTTCTATGTGTAAAATAATATCAGAAGTGCAATACTTTATAAAAAGTATGATCTATCAAATGTTAAAATTTTTCAAAAGAATAGCTTATTTCATCCCGAGATGATCCGAAGACCTTTATTTTGATTTAAAGATACAAAAAAATACAGGATAATTAATATTTAACTTTTTGAAACAAAAGAAGTTAATTTTCAACTTTTCCCTTAACCGTAACTGAAAAAAATTAACCGATAGCCGTAAAAGAGCCAAAATTTTAGCCGATAACCGTAAAAGCCACCACCCCATTGAGAACCTCTTAATATAAACTTCACTATTTCGCCATTGATTATAATCGACATTGAATTGAAATTTTGAAAAAGCTATGTACGTATAAGTAAGTAAGTAAGAACTTTATCATAGTGTCGAGGTCGCTAGCATACAATGTACAAAACACCTTTTCGAATCTTTAGCTGCAGATTATTTACTTGCACATTTCTTTTACATTGTAAACGGCATAACCCATCGCCTTTCTTTACAGAAGAGACAAGCTTCATCCAAGCATCTATGGCGAAGTCCTCTTCTGGCCATATAACTGGAAATATTAGAACTTATAACAAGAATTCCCCTGACAGTGTATTCGCCGTAGGTTTCTGATTACTCAGTTTCTAGCAGTAAAGCTTTGGGCAAGAACACCCTTGCAGATAGGAGATAGTCCGTCGGCACTCTTCCTCTATTTTTGCGTCAACTACTCCAATCAGAAATTGTTGTCTGGTTAATTGCTACCAGATAAAATCATAAATAGTGGATAAAGCGAAAACCCCATTGGGGTCACGTCAATCATAATTTGCGGTTTGAAATCAAGGAAACATCATAGCCCTCCTCTTGAGTCAGTATAACAGTTCTCTTGTGTAAACTCCCTCCGTTTTCTCTCTACTAAACAGGCTCTTACCATATTTCAGTTAGTTCTACCCCCTTCTTTTAGTCGTGTATGGTATTTATTTTCATTTGGAAATTTTTGTATCTTCTCTCGACGACTGATAAATCAGAACCGAGTAATTTTTAACTTTTAGTCATTGAAGGGCTCTAAATTTGGAGCTGATTGAAATCTGGTCCTCGGACTTTGAAACAGGTCAAAGAGCCCTCTTTGATTGTTAATGGATTGTTTTTCTATTTCTATGGTGGTAAGATGACGGAAATTATTCATTGAACTTTGAACGCGAAATACAAATATGTATAGAATAGTTAACATAAGAAATCAATAGAAAATACTCAAGAGATAATTTGAGGGTGACGTATCATTTTCACGCAATATGAGTTTATTACGCTACCTTATTAATTTTTTACATCACACTGTAACATTCTTTGAGGCCATTAAGAAATTTATATGAACTACAAGAACCATCCAGCCTATATGCACCATACCACTTGAACAAAGTCTAAACAACAAATACATCATGACATTAGTAAGACACACCTCAATAAAATCTTATGCGGGAATGCGTCAATAAAATTTTATGCGGGAAGGCTCCGCCCTGATGTAGGACCCCTTGCCTTTTATATACCATTTTTGCTAAATATACCTAGTTCAGTGACAAAATATGGAACATCTTTCGCATAGAACGCTGCATCCTATTTTAACTGCTGTAAATGCGCTGGCTTTTAGATATGAATAAATCACTTGGCCTGACTGATTTCAGTATTTTCAGACGACAGGAGCTCCTGCAGACGATCATTCGAAGTAATCGTCTGAAATTCAGGCTATAAATCACTGAAACCAGAAATTTCTCAGTTATTGTCGTCTTTTTCACGGCCATAAAACGCGCCTGTTTCGGAGCCTGTTAGCCTTTTTAAGTCCTTCCACAGACTTTAACTAGTGAAACCCGTACCCTTTATACCAGGTACCCCTTTCGGGCGGGGCTTCCCCCTTTTATAGGCTAGGGAGTGCGTGTTGTAGTGGAAACGTTTACTAAGGCCCTGAAATCTCCCCTTGTATTTCTGAAACCTTCTACAAGAGTATCGATCGGTTTCCTGGCTTATTTGATCAGGAGTCCTGTCGGTTTTGAAGTGAGAGAATCAGTATCAATCGACTTCTGACTGGACTCTCTAGAAAGACTCCCAAGGGAAAAATCTCATATTTGACCCAGGTTGGTATGTGCCACTGAACAGGGCATGGTTTTCAGGAGCCGACAAGAGCCATGGGAGTTTCAGGGTCTTGAGCCTTAAATAGGGTATACAATTTTACTGATTTAGCGTCTCGAACAGGATGCCTTTTGGGGCCGGAAGCAGTCAGAAGATGGTGAAGGTTGTCGAAAAGGGTGAAATAATATATTACTCTTCTATGAATAATATATTATTATGAATAATAACATAATTCACATAGTATTCAGATATTTAATACAGTAATACATATCTAATCAGTCAGACCTCGCTTTACGGAAAGTTTACTTTTTCCGGGGAAAGAAAGCCCGTGCTTCATAATTCACTGAGCCACTAGCTATCTTTCGACCACGTGACAGGGTGTGCAAGGTCCGTAAATTGGCGTGACATTTGAGAATAATCAGCTCTTACAGGAGCCCATGGCTCTTGGTCTTCGGTTTTAAAACCTTCAGTGAACTTCTTTCCGAGTGACAGGTATCTTTTAGCCACAATACAGTTCTCAATTAGCCGGTAAGTCATCACAAAGTGAATCTGAAAGTGAACTTTGACATTTCGTGCAGCAAGAAATCACATGGCCAGTTTGTTTGGCATGACTGTTTCGGTTTATTGAACATTGCTGAGTCACGAGTTTGTTTGAAACATTCTGGGCTTTTAAAAGCTGGTTTTAAATTACCTTATTTTCGGCGGACAACGCGACGTTTCTGTTTCTCTACAGCGCCTGTTCGCGAGGAAAATCTGTCGCGTTTTACTTTAGCAAAAAAGCCGCTATCAAATCTTGAGATTACGTAATGGCGAGGGACAAAAGCCGCGCTTGTATCTTTGGATGGAAGAAAATCATTGCTTTGTATGCTCTGGGAATCCTCTTTGCTTTTGCTGGCATCGTTATGTACCCGCTAATGGACAAATATATTCAAAAGAAGGTCAATGAAAGTTTGGTTCTCAAACCTGACTCCGTTGGGTTCAAACAATGGAAGGACCCCTCCGTACCTATCTACCTGCAGTTTTTTATGTTCGATGTAGTGAATCCTATGGAAGTCAAGAAGGGTGCTAAACCATTTTTAGCTCAAATAGGGCCTTTTTCTTATAAAGAACTCAGGCCGAAGAAAAACATCACTTGGGATTCTAACAAGGCTTCAGTTAGGTACAACGAGGAGATGGCATTTGTGTTCGACCCTGAAACTTCTTGTGAATCCTGCGATCCTAACACTGCAGAGATAACAACGGTGAATATACCTTTGGTCACGTTGGCCGAAGCAGCCAGAAATTTGCCATTTACTGTGCTAGTTTTAATTTCTACAGTCTTTGACAATTTTAAGGAAAAGCTATTTATGAAGAGACGGGTACATGATTTACTATGGGGCTATAATGACTCATTGTTTTTGGAATACAACAAAATACGAAATGAGATACCCACGGAGTTTCGCCATTTTTTGCCTGAAATAAGCCCTCTTATTGCCCTTCAGAAGAATAACACTTTTGAGGGTGTCACTGGAGTACACACTGGAGAAAAAGATATCACCAAGCTTGTGCAATGGATGGATTGGAAAGGACTGACAAACCTCAAAGTTTGGAATTCAACTTATGCAAATATGATCAATGGTACTGATGGTTCTCAATTTGCACCAGAAACAAGTAAAGATGACAAACTTTATGTCTTTGTTACGCAGCTGTGCCGTTCACTGTACTTAACTTACAGTGGTAAGAACAAAGTTCGAGGAATAGATGCTATTCAGTTCAGCGTTCCACCTAAGGTATTTCTGAATGTTTCCCTTAATCCTGATAACCAAGGATTTTGCACTACAAAGTGCTTTCCCTCTGGAATATTAGACATAAGTGTATGCCAGCCACCGTCTCCGATAAAGATACCTCTCTTTATCTCATCTCCACATTTCTACTTGGGTGACCCTTCCCTCGTCCAAGCAGTGGAAGGTCTTTCTCCTAACAAAGAAGAGCATGGGACGTTTCTTAATATAGAGCCACATACTGGGATATCAGTGAAAAGCAGCAAGCGATTGCAGATCAACACAAAGGTAGAAGCAGTTGAAGGGATTTCGCAGACCAGTGGAATTAACACAATGTTTTTTCCTATTATGTTCATTAATGAAACAGCAACACTCGACAGTGCCTCAGCAAAGAAGCTTAAAAGTGAAGTATTAGAGAAATTCACCATTGTTCATGGAATTGAACTTGGACTTGTTATTCTTGGAGCTCTGCTCATTGTGGTTGCCTCCATCATGTTAACTGCTCGCATTGTGCGAAACAGAAATAGTAAGAAGGTGAGGCGCATGTTGCAAGTTAATGCTGAGCCAAGCGAAACAAGTCCCCTTTTGTCAGGGAGTGAGTGACAAGTGATGACTTGAGTCTTTCAAGGCGTTTTCAAGAAGCTAAACTTTTTTGTTCAACTTCTAAAGATGTAGAATTTGTCTGCAGGTCCTTTGGTAGACCTGCCACAGACAAATTATTAAGACCTACCAGTAGCTATTTTTCCCTGGAAGCTGAAGGGCTGCTGTGTTGTGAAAATTTTTTAGGGGGGGGGGGGGGGTTATCTTGAAAAAGAAGTAATAATATGTAGCCCTCTTAGCGGTTTTTAAACCTATCCCATGAATGGGATAGGTTTTCAAAACTATAATCTCAAAACACTTTGAGCTAATGATCAGCCTCACAGGCCTATTGTTTTGAGTGGTTGTTTTGAAGGTTAACTTTCTTTACTTTAAGTATCCAAATGACTATATTTAATTTGAGGGCAGTTGCAATGGTGTCCAAGATTTAAGCTTAAAAATGTAGAAAGCTGCTTTATTACTGTATACCATAAACTGCCTCATATAAGCACCCCCACTTATTAGCGCCCCTGGTTACAGGGCCATCTACGTTTAAAAAAATACGTCTGATAATAAACCCTTCAAATGTATTGAAATGAATTTTTGATTTATCATGACTTCTTGGCACTTAAAAAGGAAAAAATAGCTTGTTTCATTGCAAAAATCCGGGAGCTTTCTCATTTCCGAATATAAGCCCCCCCTCAGATATAACCTGTCCTATTATAAGTCCTTCTGGATAACTTCTAAAACCCTTTATGAAAATGTATAAGTCCAGGGCTTACATATTAAGTGGCAGTTTTTGGCAGTTAATGTATTCAGCTTGTGTAAAAATAATTTATCACATGACACGTAAAATAAAACCTCTCAAAAAGTCTCTTGAGCAGTGGAACAATAAAATATTGTAAAAACTAGGACAGCAGAGGTGAAATAAGTAAAGAATGTAACCCAATATTTTTGGCTGCATGCTTGATAAGACTTACTTTGCTGGGTATATAACAAATCTCCTAATGACTAAAATATTGTGACTTTTTGAATGAATCATATGCATACTGATTACAACACAATATTATTATTAAAGAATTAATAAATTATTGTTAATTATTGTTTCATATAAATTTCATTACTAGTTTATAATAAGTTGTTGATTATCAGAAAGTTACCAGAGTTGACTCAACTTAAAGACTGTAACTGATAATTTTCAAATGCAAATGATTAAGACCAAATTGTTATCATTTTGTTTTATTTTACACACATTTGATAAATAAATAGACCAAAATGTGTAACAAAGGAAATGCCTGCTTGGGTATTTATTATTTTGACAGCTGTCATATCCATTTAAAATGTGTTGACCTTAAAATGGGTTCACATCAGAAGTTGATGAATTAAAATAGACAAATATCCAAGATAATAATTCATTTACTTTTACTATCAGTGCACTTGCCAGTGGTGAAATCACTTGCCTCCCTTGAATCTGCCAATGCATATGTGGCTCAAGTTCGCTGTTGGTTCTCTCCTTTGTTTTTCTCTGACTGTTTCCTCAAAAACTAACATTTCCAACTTCCAAGTCTGAATAAGAATGGTAGATGGTGTACCACTATATTATGATGTGGATGTGTTCCATCTAAATCATCATCATTATTATTATTATCATTATAATTTATACTAGAAGTGATCCTGGATCAAGGAGACACCTATGTTCTACAAGTCCAAGTATGGTAACCCGTGGGGTCTTCCAGGCGTAAAATGCCCTTGTTGAAAAGCAAGAAGAGTGTGAGTGGGCATGAGATGGTTGGTGGGGGTGGGTGGGGGTGAGGTGAAATCAGAACTAAGGTCCATTCCCAGGGTCATCTCCTGTCTGTGTAGCTAGGGGGAGTGTTTTGTTTGGGGTATTTCACTCACCCTAAAAACCCATCAGTCTCGTAGGCTAGGTTTGCACTAGTAGGAGAGAACCCTGGGAGTCAGTTAGGATGATGATCAAAATTGGCATTCCCAACAGTTTTCTCCATCCCCTCTACCTAGGACACTATGAGGATGTGTTTTCCTCTTTTCGAAACACCACAATATAGCATATGGCCTGATAGTAATAAGAATAAGACTACTTTAAAAAAAAAAAAATTACCTTAAACCTATTGCATAATTTACTATATGTAGTCCAAGAAACTGGTCTGGAGACATCGAGATCTAGATCAGACAAGCTAAAATAGAGCTTTTAGATCATGATTCCTGTTGTGGTCTGAAAAGAACTTTTGGCCTTCGAGACTAACGTTACCCGTAAGATCTGTAAAAGAATTTTTTTAAAATCTGTGCAAATTCAAAGAAATGCTTGCCGATACAACACCGGATCCCAAGAGGGTAATGACGTAATGCGCCCCAGGGAGCATCTTGGGAAACTAACATGTCGGTTCAGAGTTCAATACTGTTACTTGCTTCCTTCCTCTAGTTCCACAATGTGAATTTATTACTAACAGCAAACGTGCAATAGCTATGCAAAGTGCCGTGGTTTATGGGCGATTGTTAGCTTCTCATGCGCGACAATTAGTGGCGCCTTTGCTGAAACGACAGACTAACTCTACGGATCTTCGGCTCATCACGGCTTATTGTGGTTTTTCAAAGGATTTCAAGCCGGCGAAGAACAAGTTCGTATTTGGAGAAGATGCATGTTTTCTAGCCAAAACTAAAACTTCCGATGTCTTAGGTAAGTTACTTTTTGAAAACGGTTGAACGGTTTAGTGTTGTTCTTGAATGGCTGTTACGTATGGATATTTTAGTTTGTGCCGGGCTCGAATTGTAAACTCGTTTTCCTCCTGTAAACAAATATTGCAGCACGCGGTTTAGTCTCATGAACGGTGGAAAATGAAGATTTGTTGTTTTAAGTCAACCTTTTTCATCGTTCTTTCAGACTCTTACGATAGTATTGGATGTTCCAGCGAACGGGAATATGTTTTATTTGATAACATTTATTTTTAAAAGGTTTACCCATGTGGTTTCAAAAGAAGACGAATTACATATCGCATGTTCACGCAGTGCATTCGATCTCCCGTTTATGCTCCCTGGGTTAAAGTATTTTATAGCCATAATAGAGTGCAGAAAGTGTGCTTCTACAATATCTTTAGAAGGAACTACCGAGATTCATTTTTAGGATGAAACCAAAATACGGCGCTAACTGCAGACATGTATCACAGGGTTGTTTCCTTTAATGGAATTCGTTTTATTTTTTCCAGGGTTTTTTTTGAACGATGTTTTAATTTGAAAAACTGTTTTCATGAAAATGCAATATTTGTATTTTATATTCCTCTTTCAGAAAGGCAATAAGAATTACTATTAAACTGAAGTGCTTATTGCATATTGCTTTTAATTTACAAGATCTCCTTGCTTTATCGTTTTAGGTTTAACCACAGTTGGTTAATTGGAGCTCTTAATTACATTTTACAAAGAATTCCATAATTGCCATTTTCTTTTTAACTTTCCCTTGTGCATTCTCTTTTTTCATGACCCTGTCTGTATCTGGTGATTCTCACTGATGAAGATACATGTGATATTGTTCCTCTAAATTTTGTGAATTTATATTATACTTTCATTTAATTAATTAGCCCTGTCTTTTATTGACTTGGTGGGCTGATTGGTTACCCTTGTACAGACCCTGTTAAATTGTTTTACTAACTGCCTTAGACATTTCCATCTTCATTTACAGTACAACTGTACTCTTTCTAGTGTAGAAGCTGTCACAGCCCATACACCCTTTTCCTAGTTGTCTATTTTTCTGTCAGATAGCTCGTTTCTCTATTTCAAGGCCAGAAGTAACAGTTGGTAATTGGACAATGGCTGCAAAATTTTTCGTGCGTGTAATGAAATCCCCACCACATTTGGACATTATGGCTAGCTTTTAAATCATGATTGGATATTAATTTTGAAGGGGATTAAATTTGCCGTGAGGAAGTAACCAGTTCACTGATAAATTCGGTTGTTGTTATGTGCTCCTTTTCTGTAATTACAAATCACAGGTATTAAAAATAAGCAAATAACATAAGTGACATAATAGGATGTTGTACCACATTTCTCTTTTGACCTTGCAAGAAAGCATCATATTATTTATCACAGCCCTGCTGTTTCCCATTTTTTACTTCCTTTTTCGTATGGGTAGTCCTTTGGCAAGTATCATGGAAAAAAAGATATTGTGAAGGCTGTAGTTTTGAGTTTGTCAAACTTTTATTGGATATACCAGAAACAGTGTAAAGCATACATTATGGCAACTTTTAATTTCCTCAGGTATGAAAATTTTGAGCTTTAAAATAATCATAGTCTTTATTTATCCAGTGATGATTTACTGACAGGTAAAATCTGGTTTTCTGTCATTCTGTATTTTAGTCAGATGACCAACTTTTATTCACAGCTATGTACAGTTTTACATGCTGAAAAAGTATACCATGTTTATCATGTACAGAAAAGTGGTTAAAACCCTGAATTTGCAAACTTGTAAACAAAAATTTGGACACATTTTATAAGCTGTCTAAGATATTGGAAATGTTGCAAAATAATATATTGCCCAATTCCTTCATTGAATAAAAGATAAAATGGTGCAATGTACATTCTGTAGTTATCCCTTTTTCCTCCCATATGTAGTTTTAGCAGCTTGTTTTGATCAGTTTGATATGATGCTTTCATAAGCATTTTACTAGCCCTGTTTAAAGAGTTTTTCCGTGCGGTGCCTGTGGCACACCATGGTAAAAAATCTGGTTTCTTTTGTTTTTCATTGTATTATTTGTACGAACAAATGGGAAAGCCAGCCAATAGATTGCATAAAATCTTGATCGATTATTTCTTCTTCTAAGCCAACCAATGGGATTGTTCAAAAACTTTGTAGATATTTAATCGACTTGCTTCCTCTGAAGAATGTTTCAGGATGTTCCTTGCCAAATTTGTCACTTGTGATGTTTAGGATGGCTTTTTAACCAGCGAAATCCTTCGGGACACTGGCAAGTCATGGGAGGCGACCTAGGCCAACTTATTTCTCTTTATTTTGTTTTTTTTTCCCTCCATGATTCTTTTGGTTTAGTCTGGCTTTTTCTTAAGGTTTTAGTAGCATCTGGTTGGGGGGACGTGATTTTGGATAGATTTTTCAAGTCGGAGTTCACCAGTTTTTACAGAGCAGAGCTAGAGTTCAGTTTTTTCTTTTGTTATCGAAAACACCTTGACGATGGGGGGTCAAATCGCGTAAATTTCAATTTGTACCCTTGACAATTGGCAGTGAAATCACAAAAATATTGTCCACGTCGATCGACGACTTGCTTTCGACATGGATTGGACTTTCTGGATGGGACACACATCCAGACGTTAGTGAACTTATTATACCTTGGAATCATGGATAACCATTGGAACTATGTTAACTTTGAGACCTTGGAAACACACTGCAATTAATTTTTAACCAGATCTAGAGTGTCTCAGAATATTATACTTTCATCTTGGATCAAAACATTGGAACTTTATTGAACTTTCTAACCTTGGATAGAGCAAGCGGATGTTTTGTTTTGTTTATTGTTCCATTAACCTTAAACTGCAATGTTTATTTCTCTTTGAAAAAGTTCCCTGTGGCAACTTTCTACCAAGATATGATGTATCGTTGTACATATAGTTCCTGTTTAGGTTAATAAAAGCATTACGTTCTCCATTTCTTGTGTCCATGAACATTCCAATTTTCAAAGTTACACAGGTAAACCTTGTTTTGATGCAAAACAACTTCATTTTCCTATCCAAATTGTGCTACGAAAATAACTAAATGGTGTTAGATCAAAACAAAATCAACTCCATCCATGCGACCACTGACAACTATAAATTCAGTCATAAGCACATTAAAAAACCATACAGGTAACCTACTCAGCGTGCAACGAAAGTAGTGTCTGATAGCTCAGGGGTAGTGGATTTTCCTATCGGGTAAGTGAATTCTGTTTTTAACTATTCGAGTAACAGAAAAACTGTGAAATCAATATTCTGCTCATCAAAAAGCATTAGGGCTAGTTGAAATGACATCTGGGCTAGTTAATGCTAGCTTCAGCCTGCCCAAATGGCAAGCTGTAAAAATGGTTTTCTTTGCACCCTGCTACTCATTGATACTCATAACATGACACATATTTCCAATTTCCCTAATTTTTCCAAATTCAGATAGAACGCCACTATGCTTCTATAGACCAATGCATCCCACGGGAACGACGTTAGGCATCTTGTTAAAATTTATATATCTCTCTGTTTATTTGGTTTTGAGTCACTTTTTATTACTAAAAATTCTTTATTTTCCTATATCTATCATAAAGGACTTTTTTTTGCCCGTGGAGGGAAAGTTTAATAATTTTCCTTTTTGAAGAAGAAGTGAATAGCAAAAAATAGTAAATGTTGTCAAGCATAAACTGTTTCAACTAATTTTGCCTATGTAGCTCTGATTGGTAGATAATTCAACGAACTATTTCAGTTGCATTACCCTCATTTTATACTGAAAACCGGATAAGCATTTCTAGGAAGATTAAATCATTGTGAAGTTGATTATTTCAGTGTTGCATCCACCTACTGTTCAAATTATCACAAAGTCGACAGTTGAAGAATTGAGAATTCAAATCATGTCACCTTTCAGAAATCGAGTTTTAAGAATTATTGGATTATTGAGACATGAAACATTAAAGGGGAAAGATATGGTAAAGGTTAAGATTCAGAATTTGTGCAAGAACTTTTCCATCTCTCATTCTGTCCCATGGTTTTTGTCAGGGTACTCCATTTTTCTCCTCTTCTCAAAAGCAACCAGCCTTTCCAAATTCCAATCCAGTCTGGAATGTTAGACAAAGAATAAAGATGAGGATGTGCTACCACCACATCATTATTTATTTATTTATTTATTGTATTAATCAGGTGTTGCAGATGGAGTTGGAGGTTGGCGACACTATGGCATTGATTCCTCACTTTTCTCTAGTGCATTAATGGAAAGTTGTAAAAGATTTGTGTTGGAGGGCGGTCTTGAGACACCATCTCCGGTCAGTATAATTAAAGCAGGATTCCAAGAGCTTGCTGAACATAAGGAGCCTTTGTTTGGTAGGTGATTTAATAACTTTGTCACTTATTGTATAAACTGACTACAGTACGATGTACTACAGGGTTCACACAGTCTTGAAAAGTCCTTTAAAGTCCTTGATTATTCCATTTTTCCTTGAAATGTCCTTAAATTTCTATGTAAGTCCTTGAATTTTTTTCAACTTTGAATGTAGTGGCCTGGAAAGTGTTTTTTTATGCTTTTTGGTTGTCCATAGCTCAGAGAATTTAAAAGTTATTTACACAAAGTGCTCAATGTTTTTTGCAATAATTACAGTCAAAACAGGTCAAGCGTACTCCCCAAGATTCTATTAATGAATTGATTATTAGGAAATGAATCTGTTAGTCGTTCCCGTAACTAGTGTCAAATTCAAATCAGAATTACTGCTTGCGTAATGAGCAGTGAATTATTTTACGAGAACTTGTCTGTATTTGGTCAGATTGAAAATCTTTGAATGAATCAAAATTCTTAGAAGACATTTACATCAAATTCAGGGAAACTGAGTGGTTAGAAATTTTGTAACTGAGTCGCGTGTGAATTCACGGCTCATTATGCATGCAAGAATGTAGAGATGAATCTGAAATCTACAACTGCCAACGGACTCAACTTTCGAATGATAAATTCATTAATGGAATTCTGGGGGGTACGCTTGACCTGGCTTGACTGTAATATTTTGGTTTCCGGTTCTAATAATATGTAATATTGTAAGGAACTGATGATAATATTTTGGTGATATAGGTAGCAGCACAGCTTGTATTATGGTACTTGACAAAAAAAGCCAGACGCTTCACTCTGCTAACCTGGGTGATTCCGGATTTTTGGTGATTCGTCAAGGTTCAGTGGTACATCACTCATCTGAACAGCAGCATTATTTCAACACTCCGTATCAGTTAGCACTTCCACCTCCAGGACAGGCTGGTACCGTTATACAGGACAGGTGACTGCATACCTTGCTCAATAACCGGTTTCCTCATTTTATTTTAATTATACTGTAGGGAGATTAATAATTAGCAACAACAACGATGACTACAATAACAGCGTCAAAAAACAATAATTGGTTTTATGAGCAAAACAACAGCTCTGCATGTGCAGTATGCTTTTTAGTTCATTTCTTACATGTTCACTGCATGAGTATGATGTGAAACCTTCTGATGCAACGTTTTATGGAGAACATGAACATTTGACAACAATTTTTCCTTTTTCTTTTTGAACCTGCATAAAGTCCTTAAGAATTCAACTCCAGGAAAAATCCCTTGCGTTTGAAAGATTAAGCAGATCCAAATAGATGCATTAAGGTTTGAAACGACATTATTTATATTTTTAGCGACATTTTCACTGCTGCCATCATGGCCATTGGTAAAGATTCCTATTGTCTCTTTTAGTTGGTACAGCAGTGCAGTAACACTTACCAATAAAATTACTATTTATTATTATTTTCGTACAAGGTTAGTGTAAAAGCTTACCATTGTCATGAACAAACCTGAAGAATTAGAGTGGAAATCTTGACAGGACTATACTCCTCCAATGTTCATTCCTGTGCCATCATTTGGATATCCATGATAAAATTAAAATGTGCTATTTATTCCTGAAGTTCTTTTCTGACAACATGGTCATAAGTGCACAGAGCAAACAACAACAACTTCATTTCTGCTGGAGACAGGCAACTAAAAGAATTCACAAGAATTAATTTTAATTAGTACTAACAATTGCAGTACATGCAGTAGTTGGACACCCAATATTTAACAATTATTCCTCGAGTCCGAATGGGCTCTGAATCAATAGCCCATGAGGCCTATTGACTCAGAAGCCATGAGGGCGCGAGGAATAATTATTGTTTTAGTAAAATCCAACTAGTTGGTCAAAAATATCGAGACAAAATAACTTTAGCTAGCAAAACGCGATTCAGCCGCCATTGTTCTGGTTTTCAAAGCTGGTGCTTTTCACTACTAGTGGGCTATAACATATAGCCTAGTAGTAGCTCAACCAATCACAACACAGCATTGATAATAGACCACTAGTTGGATTTTACCAATAAAAAATATCTGTAAAGCTAAACTATAATAGTTGGGTGACCATCGTAATAAATAATATATTTATAATAACTGTAAATTTGCAAAGTCAAGAAAGATCGAGGCTTAACAAATCTACATTGATATTGTATAAAATTTAATGTTAAATATTATAATGAAATAGGTACAAAAGTAAATATACACAACAAAGTGACAGGATTGAATAGATGCATTGTAAAATAACAGTCATGATTTTTGTTTGTGTGTGTTGTTGTTTTTTTTTTTCAGTTTGGATGAAGCAGAGAGTACATCATTTAGTGTGGAGCCAGGGGATTTGATTGTGTTAGCTACTGATGGCCTGTTTGATAATGTTTCCACTGAACAAATACTCAAAGAATTATCACAACTTGAGGTAGGAATTTATTATACCTGATTAATTAATTTATTGATTCATCATGCATGTTACAAGTATTATTGATTGCTTTGCGGTAAAGTGTGCGAGTTCTTGTTCCTGCAACTGTTTATACACGTGTTTACACCCTGGAAACACAGCACAGAAAAATGGATATTAATATTCAGTGCTCGAAACTAACTTTTTTCCCTTCGGTTTCATTGTAAACTAACGTTACAAAATCCTTTATCCAAGCTGGTTTGAAGTCTCTATCCTTCTTTGCCTTTTTCACTCCTGTTGGCTGGGAATCACCTGTAGTAGCGTTTTCTTCATCTTTCCTTTCTTCATCTTCCCTGCCCCTTTTGAAATAGCATAACAAAGTCCCAGCACGAGAGGCCGCATTTTCCATGATGTTTTTCGGAGTTGCATGATGTTTACACAATTTGCAGCGGAGTGGACTGAGAACCAAATGTGGCCCATTCCCTCACTGTTTACAAAATGGCGATTGTAATGCGGAAGTTATGAGCGTAAACAACGTAATTGAAAGAACAATTTTAAAAATATTACGTGCTGATTTAACAAATGTGAAACCAAGATCCACAGGCTAAAACTTCCACTCGTCCATGAGAACGACTAACTCAAAATTTTACTCGTTTTTTGGCTAATTTTACTTGTTTTAGACGAGTAAACGACCGTTAGTTTCAAGCACTGATATTAAATAGTCGTTTTCTTTCCTTCCTTTCAGGATCACAGCACAGAGAGCATACAAAATGTCACTGATTCACTAGCACATTTAGCAAGGACTCATTCATTTGATCCTAATTTTTCCTCTCCATTCTCTGAACAAGCCAGATGTGAAGGTTTTAACATTACAGGTGGAAAGCCTGATGACATCACCATCCTTATAGCAGTAGTATCTGATATGGCAGCAGATGATTTAGACACTTGAAAGTGAAAGAATTAGCGAGAAGAGGCTACTGACTCACATCATGGGATTGGTGTCTGTATTATGACAGCACAGAAAGCTATTCCACCTTGATTCCGACTGATAGTCTGTCTCTTTGTACTTCCCACATAAAAACTTCGTTGTCATTCAACATCTCATCAACTTTGCGAGTTTGCAAACGGTTGTTATTTTAAAGAACAAGAATCCATCGACACAATTCCGAGGTCCAAATTTTATTCACCAAGAGAGATAGCTGGACAGTGACTTATTAACCTTTTCTACGTCATGATAATTATTTGAATAATAGTTAATTGTTGTATGAATCTCCACAATCAGTGGGTGTAAAATGAAACTCCAAATTTCTTTTGCTTATTTTGGTGAGAGTTTCTTTGGCTCATTATTTTCTGTACATTGCATATCACTTTTCAATGTTTTAATGGATGGCCAGTACCTCTCACTGCAAATCTTTTGATTTAATTTTGGTTTTATAAAAGGTCTCCAGAGCTCGCTGAAAAGCCTCATTCATCAGCTCTTTAACATACTCTGTGGTTTTCACAACTGATAATTTTTGCAATAATGTTGCCAGACAAAAACTGCAGGCAGTATGCTAACTGGCTAAAAAATAAAAGAGAATTCAGAAGTGTCCTACGGCTCTTTTGGGCCAGGGGCAGGGAGTGATTGATTTTTCCAAATAGTACGGGTAATCAAGCCTATGTACACTGTTGGCTTTCTCATGTTATGTCATCTTATATTATTGTATGATTCAATTCAATTCAATTGCCCATAACCAGTTGGAACATGGGCTTGTTTCATTTTAAAGAGTAACATCCAAACATGTCTCATCCCACCCTCCAACAAAGCACAGCACAGCTTTTTTCATTTTTTTGAGAAGCTTTTCTTTTCTTACATGTAAAGTTACAACAGGAAAGCTTCTTGTTTATCGCATTTTGGTATCATAGTGGGCTTTCAGAAAAAGGTCATTTTTTTTACTAACCATGAATGTATCCAAATTCCTTTTTGTCCCTTAAAGTGAGGACCGGCAACAGTCTAAAAAGGCCATAATGATTGTCCCTTGTTGTCATCAAGACAACTTGAATTAGTTAATTGAAGCAATTTGATATGTTAATGTATAATTTAATGAGATTCCACATTTGGCCTTGCTCCAAATGTTTGTTATAGCCACAAGAATCACTCCAGTGCTAATTGTTGAGTTGTAAAGCTTTTTCTGCTAAATGATACATTAACTTAAAATAACCGTTTTGACTTTATTACCAAAGACTTTAGAGTTTTTGGTTAAAAAGAATCTGCTAGAGAACAATGCTGAATTTTGTATATAATTTATTATACGTTCTCATAAGACCATGTTTTGTATAAAATCATGTGATCCTTAAAAATGGATGATGTTATTTAATTTAATTTCTTTTTTGCCCCTATTTTCTGTCTGTAAATAAGAGTAATAGTTCATCTAGTACTGTAAATTAAAACAACTTGTTTCAAGGGTATTGGCTGCTTCTGTCCATTCCCTGGAGAGAGAAACAAAAAAGGGGGACTGGAAAAGAGTAGCCTTTGCACAGCAGCTCCCTCGCCTCAAACAAAGTTTGATCGGAGGAGGATGCTGTACATAGGCTAGAAGAGAGATACCCTGAGGGATAGGTTGATTTTGATGATTCTTTGTTTATCGAACTCTGACAGTGCGCCTGGAGTTAAATTGGATGTTTTAATAAAAGTTAAAATTTTGTCAGTAATACATTATAGTCTTGTATTAGGGTAAAAAAATCACCATTGAGAGGCAAGTGAATCCAATTCAACCTTGTTCCCAGCGTTCCTGACAGGAAACCACCCTACAAACTACTCTCCTCCCTGCGCAGAGACTTCAAGGAGCTTTACGTTTTGGCCTTGCTTCAGCAAGCCAATGACACTCTAGAAAACAGGCCCTATTTCTTCGCGTGTTTTAGGCGAGCACGAAGCGAGCATGGAGCGTGCGTCTCGCCCTAACGAACTTTTCGTGCTTGTCTGAAACACGCGAAAAAATAGCGCCTGTTTAATTTGCTAAGAACACTCAGTCGAACTTCCGAAGAGGAGGGAGCGGTATGACTGGAAGGATAAAGAGAAAGAGTTGCACTTCTCTGTCTCACGCGTCCAAGCAAGGGAAAAACTTTTGTACAAATATATATATATAAATGAATGGTGAAAACATGTCACACTCCTAAGCTCCTTAGAAAAAGCCCATGATGTTTCTATTTTTTGTACCCCCTATTCACTCAGTGAATCTTATCATTTGTTCGACAGAGTCAAAGTTCTCTCCAAAGCTTAACTCACCCAGGAGCAACAACATTACAGATCTTAATTTCATCTTATCACTAACGCTTTACATCTGCAGTCATAGTTAAGGGGACTTCTCTCTAAGAAAAGGGAGGAAAAACCGTCTGAACACGGGTTACTAAGTCCTTTAATGTAAACCGTAAGCCTAGGGGCTTAGCTTTGAAGTTTAACGTTGATTACAACATTATTCGGTCTGGACGGCTTTTAAAACATCTTCAGTTTTGTGAAACAACGATAATGAGATGAAAAATTAATTTCCTTCTATGTATGCGTGTTAATACCCTGGGTACCAGAGGTTTTTTCGCGCGTGCGACGGGGAGCTTCGTTTCGTCGGCCGCAGGCCGACATGTGTTCGGCCGAAGGTCGAAGACACGAGCGGCGAAGCCGCGAGAAAAAGGTTTTCGCGCGGGTCACTTTTTGAGACTTGACCGAAACCGCATGAGAATGAGAAGCCTCTTGCACCCAGGGTAGAGTGTTAAGGGTGTTGGGGAAGAACATAACGAAACATCTTATTACAGTTTCGACAATTCTTTAATATTTTCTTGTTACAAAATCCGGCTAAATATTCTTGACAAGAATTTCAAATTCAACCTACATAAGAAATTTCATATAGTTTTGTTGCAGTAAACCACACTGTTAAGAAGCTACATTCTTCTTAAGATACTTGATGCAGTACTATACTGAAATATGAAAATTGAAGAGCAATTTCACAGCACTCCATCTCGAAAGATGCCATATAGTTGCTTAGCAACTATTTACCGACACATGATAAGAAATTCACCACTTAAGAAACGCGAAAGGAGCGAGCCGAAATGTGTCCCGCAATTGTTTCTGGAATCATTACTGGGGACGCGCCGGTCAGCTATTGGCCCTTTTTTTTTACCAACTTTAAAGAACAAACCCAAGAATCACCTTCTTACTTAGCTTGTTCCTTTCCCTCCATCTTCTCCCCCTTTTTTCCTTTCTTTGTAAGCTTTGTCTTTTGCCTTTATGTTTTCAATCAATATTTGGCGTTTTCTGTTATTTTTGTTAGAGAAAGCCCACGTTGTATAAGCCCCATAGTTTCTTTGGGCTTTCTTGCCATATTCTTACGAATCTCTGTAATTTGTTACAGTGTCATAATAAGGTGGCGATATCAACAAAAAATATATAGCTAAATAATTTTTTCCTTTCCCCAGCAAAGTCCCAAAAGTGTTTGCGAAAGTTAACTTGGCCCAGTTTTCTCGTTTCTTAAGCGGCGAATAAACTCGCCACTGAACAAGTACACTGGTTTTCTTTTCGTTTCTAAAGTGGCGAACAAGCTCGCCACTGAACAAGTACACTGGTTTTCTTTTCGTTTCTAAAGTGGCGAACAAGCTCGCCACTGAATAAGTACACTGGTTTTCTTTTCGTTTCTAAAGTGGCGAACAAGCTCGCCACTGAACAAGTACACTAATTTTCCTTGTAGAAGTACACTAGCTTTGCCTTCAAAACTCTACATGGGCCTCATTTACGTTCCGATACAACTGCCTAGATAAATACTATAAATTATAATCTGTAATTTTCTCCCATTTACATTCCTCGGCAGGATAACGGTTTTTCATTTTTGGCTGCCGATGTCCATCTTGTGGACTTGCAAAGAGACTTGTTTTTAATCCAATGATTATTTTAGTATTGATCACGCAATGCACGTCTCATTCATGCTCGTGATTGGCCAGTTTTTCTAAAGTGTGCCAATGTGTGTGGACCTGGTTGGGGGTTTTAAGCATATCATACCAATGCATCAGAGCGGTGCCGCTGGAATTGATATCCATGACAACACCACCTAACAAGGAACAAAAACATCATACAAAAAGGTACGTCAAAAAACGATTTACTGAGCGAGTTGCTAGTTTTTTGTCAAGGTTACCAATATTCTAGGGTAAAGACGCAAGAACAACTAAGTCAATAACATTAGAGCTCTCCATATTTTTTTTCAACTTTTGACTGGCTACCCTGCGAGCAGTAGACTACGAGTACCCCATTTTTCCTCAGGGATAGTAGAGAGCGAAACGCGAACGCGCGTGAAAATCACCCCACGCGAGAAAGGCGAGACGATTTTCACGCGCGCTCTTGTTTCGCTCGCTCTACTATCCCTGAGGACAAATGGGGGACTACTCGTAGTCTATGCGAGCAGGGGTTTCTCTCTTGCATGGCTTTTAGCGTTTACGAAGTCGTTCGCGTGGTTTGTCTGTCGCGTAAAAGCCATGCAAGAGAGGAACCTCTGCTTGCAGGGTATGATCGGGAAAAGTAAGCAGTAAAGTCCGTCAACACAGCTGAAAAAAACACCTTAATATCAGTAAAGTTGCGAAGTTTAAAAGTGATTTGCTGAAAACTAACCAAGACATAGCCACGCAAAGTCGCGGCATTTTCCATACGTTTGTATAGTAATGGGGGTGGTGGTGGTGGGGGGGGGGGGGGGGGGGGCAAGTTCGTGCCTCCCACCACCATACAAACTCCTGCAACATTTCACGACTTTAGTGCAAGAACAGCTTCGCTCTCTTTGGACGTATCACCTTTAAACTTGGTCAGTTACCTTATTTTAAGGCCCTCTTTGCAGCAGTGTTGATGAATATTCGCTTACTGCTTTTTATAAAAAGTTGAAAAAATATACTACAACAACCGTGCAAGGTTCCATAAGCCGCCTTGTCCCAAGTTGTTCCTTCATTTTACAGAAGCGTGAGAGGACGCGTCGAAGCGCGCGATGATAATCCTGCCTGTTGCATTACCGTGCTATTCTCACTCGTCTCCTGACCCCCGCGCTAGTGTAAATAATAACAATCAACTGGGCACAACTTAAAGTCCCGTTCAAACGGACGCAACATTTTTGGGAGTTGTGTGTCCGTTTACACGTAGCTTAAAGTTTGACCGGCTTCAAACTTCGCTAAACAACTCCCAACAACACGCAACTACATGCAACAGGGTGTGCAAACGGACGCAACATGTAACATCCAACAATGTTGCGTCCGTTTGCACAGGGCTTAAGGGACTTGGAAGAAAGTGGCAAAGTCATCGTACATTTGAGACTCCGGAGTAAGTAATGACATATTCTTACCGATAAAGTCATTGCTTTTTCCAACGTCATGATCCCACACTGTCAACTCTAAACTTTTCTTGGCCAACTCATGGTGTGAGATCTCGTACACAAATTCCTGTTACCAGATACAATGCAGCGAAACAAAGCGAGTTAACACCTCCCCATTGTTAAAGCTTCTAACTATTATTAAGGTCTCACAGAAATGGTTGGGAAAACAATGAAAAAATAAGTTCCAATTCGCCACTTTAGAAAACAGGAGCTACAGGGGACGAATCGTAACGACGATTTTTAGCGCAACACAGGGTTCAAATGTTGGAACAATATTGCTGCCATTTGAAACAATGTAACAACAATGTTGTAACGCTTCGTTGCGCTAAAAATCGTCGTTGCGAATCGTCCTGTGTAACATCACCTTTATAAAAGAAGTGCGATACTGTTCATCATCAAAAACAAAAGCTTAAGACCAAGTAATCCTGGTACAGCTACAGGTGTAAGTGATTTTAACAGGATCTTGTATGCTTACCTCGTTATATTCAGGATTAAGTGTCTTCTTCTTAACGCTAGTTCTCTTCTTTGATTTCTTGTGTACATCGGGTTTTAAGTAACTGAAAACAAAAAAGAAAGGAGGTACCATAAGTTACGTATGACGTCAACTCTCGTTTTCATAGCAACTGATTGTGACCTAGCCTCCCACCCAGACGTTTTTAGTGGTTCGTCACGCCTTCCTGCCCCACGCAGGAACGCGTGACGAACCACTAAGAACTTCTGCGTGGGAGGTTAACTCTCACCCAGTCGTTATGGGAATTTTTAGTAACTTTATATCAGTCTCATCTGTGACTTCAGAATGGAGGAGTTAAACTTCTAAAGAATCTGCTGTGTTCCATAGGTGGGGGTGGGGGTGAAACAAACAATAAATAATTTGGTGTTGATACAGAACATTTGCCAACGTAAAGAGATTCGAAAGCTAGCGTTTTGGCACTAGCATTTTTTCTATCAAGCAAGCAATTTTTGATTGTCAACATTGCAATATGCCTACACCCAAGAAACAACAAAACTTCTCCTTTGCCTTGATATCTTTCACTGAAGACCTGTCCCATAGTAGCTGAGCTAATAATCATTGAATGAAACATATCAAGGAGACGAGACACGATACTCACCATTTGACGTAAGGATCTGAGTAACCATTTGAGTCCATGGCTGCAAGTCCTGCACACCGAATTATACCAACAACAAGTTGATTTTTCTGTGTCTTGTACTTAAGGGAGAGCTGAAGTCGGCCGAGATTTGGTTCCGGAGATTCCTACAAAGACAAAGAGCCGAAAAACAGCTGTCAATCCAGAAATTCTCCAGATAGAGACGTTCGTTCCGTGGTTGTGGGAACATTTGCTGAACATTAGCGGTGATTATTTCAAAACGCATGAAAATGTCACGTGCCATGTCTCCACAAGAACTAGCAAAAAGGAATGGTGGCAACAAACGCGGAATATGCCGTATAATAGTCAAAACTACTATGACGAACTTTGTCAAACATAAATCCTCTTAAAATGTTAACGCAGAATTGGGAGAATGTTCACGCCGCACTGAGATATCTAATTTGCGTAAGAAGGTCATTACCGACCGTGCATTGCAAAAAGGACATCCTGGACTGAGCACTGAAAAGACAATAAAAATGGATTTCGTAAAACAACGTACATCAATGTTTGATACAATGTAGTTCTACACAACAAAAAGATGACGAAACTTAAAGCCATGATAAACAGATCAATACACGATACACTTAGAAAAAAAACAACAACTATAGGACATACCCTTCCATCTTCAAACTAATCCAAAGTGACAAACAGCACATAGTGTATGGAGAAAAAAAAAGTTTTAGATGAGTACAACCTTTCCCTTAGAGACTACTGTTCATTGGTATTAAGGGCATGAGGCGGGGGGGGGGGGGGGGGGGGGGTCTGGAGTGGACGTGCCATCGTCTTTCAATATGACAATGATGAAGCGGCCTCTGGGAGACGAGTCTCTGTTACTAAGTAATTATTGTTACAGTTCAGACTTCCGCGTCTTTAGACGCCACACTTAAATGTTACGATTCATTTGAAACCTCTTCAGCAGAACTTCAAACGGGTCTTTTCTATCCTTCTTTATACAGGGTACTGAATGCTAGGCGTGCTCTTTGATCAGTCGTTGGTTATGATCTATTTGAGTTTATGCAATATAGTGAATGTTGCACGCGCTGTGATTGGTCGTTGCCAATGATCTATTAGAGAACACACTCAGATGACGTCACGGGAAACTTGTTGCCTTTGTTTGTTCAACATGGCGCGCGGTTTTGAAAATATTTGCCGGCTTAATTCTAATTCAGCAAGTGAATACCTCAAAAGGTCTTCAGCAGGAGCTGTTTACAAATTGGAAAGAAAAAACAAAAGCGAGAGAAACGTGTTCTTGGCGACTTGAAAATGCCTTTAAATAACTGTAACAAATCTTCGAAACAGTTGTCATTTGGCCACGAGCTGGCAACAGTTTTGAAACTGTTTACAAGACAACTCTCCTCTGAACAAGTAAGGGCCTTGGAAAAAGGAGGACAGGCAGTTTACAGGAGAGCAAACACAAAAAGCAGCCGCAGACAAGGAGAAAAATTGGTGACTCGGAAATAGTGTAAACCGGAACATGTAGACGACAGTCGGGTGCCACGAGGCAAGTTTGTTGTTTTCTTAAATACTATTAATTGTATAAAACAAATGGATTCCACTTTGCCGTGTGTCTGTCCAGTAATAGATCACATGGGTTATCAGTGCACCACTTTTTTTCTCTCATCACATTATTTATTATGATTGTTATTTTGACATCATCAGTGTTCTAAATCACGACGACGGTAGTGAGAAACGTCACTAAAAAAATAACTTTGCATTCTTTTAAACTTTATCGCGTTTATTCAGCCTCCCTAAATATGTCAACTGTTGGCGAACTTTCCTAGAGCTGAAAGCTTAGGGACTGTACCCAAGTTAAAAAAGAGAAAAGAAGTTTCGTCGGTGTGTTCACGTCCTTCATAAAACGTCGCATAAGGAAGTTTCACGTTGTAGTCATGCAGTGGACGTTAAAGAAATGTAGTAAAAAGCGTGTTGCACGTGCATTGCTGTTGTTTTGCTCATAACACCAATGTATTTTTTTTACGTTACCGTACTGTGCAGACACATGGAAAAATAGAAGCTATTATTTAACTACTAGTAATAATCATAGATTATGGATCCGCGTTCGAGCTTGAGCGACATCTGCACAAAAACGAGATTAAAGGAAACAAAAACGAGTCCAAAGGAGTCCAGTTTCCTGTGGCCGAGATGCCCCTGCTAAAATGAACAGAGGCGGCTAATCGGCAGTCGCCCGTGATAGCTCGAAAATTTCTGCCTTTGTGCCACAGGAACACCAGATTAGGATGCGTTCTGACGAGCGCGACAAAGTAGATACGTCTACGAGACAGACGTTCACTGTACTGGTCCCGATGATGTCCGTCTTAGGTTATATTCACACTATGCGGGATAGCTTTTCGTGTGAACACCTATCCCATATGTGTCTCTCAACTTTAGAGAGAGGAGCAGCGCCGCGTCGCTTCGTTACAGAAATCGCGCCGAGAAACCGTTCTTATGTGTGCACAGAGGCCCTATCCGGTATGGTCTTCGCGCCGACGCAAAAGCTATCCATAGCCTTACAGAGAGAGTTTTTCATAATAAATTAAAAGGGCTATCTGTATGCACAAGTGTAAGGCTCAACTCTTAGGAACTAAAAAACTGCAATACTCACATGAGCTCTGGAGATGAGAGACCTTTTAAGTGACTGGGACGGTTTACTGTGAAAGACTTTGAGGGCAACACAAGCCTCGCCAATGAAATTGTTATGACCTAGTCTGTCCTCATCGAAAACTTGCAGTCTGCAGATAGAAGAAAAGTGAAAACATCATAAATTTAAGCAACGAATAAACGCCATAGCAGGCAGTTACTTTAATTACCTTGTGAACTTGTCAAAAAATGTCATCCCATCGTGTCACATCTTAGAGAAATTATGGATTATCCAATACACCTGAATTCAAAGTCCTCCACCAGATATTTTTTTACATCACAACACAAGAGTCCATCCGCAGACATAAAACTTATTTACGTTTACCTTTTGACCGCTTGACCAAAGCTATGGTGCAATAACTTATCACTTTAACTTTTAATTTTGTGGTTGAAATCCTGTGATGTTGCCATTCTAACTATAACGAAACATCTTAAGCGGAATTTTTGCATAGTGCTATTCGTTGTTTAAGATTTTACTAAAAAAAATTGGAATTCTTGAGAATTTTTTACTTAACTGGCTGCTTTTAAGAGTGATGGAATGAACTGTTCTAACATGCCATCATTATTAACTCTGTATCTGAAAAGAAGTGCTGCTCTTATTTTAATTTCCTTAGCCTCTGCCCCCATCCATTTTTCCGGTCTTATTTCTTTGTACATCTTATAGAGGGAAAAACATGTACGGAGTAAAGCTCTTTTGACCCTGGGGTTACTCTTAAGCACATTAACTCATGGCTCTAAGATCCTTTGAATTAGAGGCTGTACATAATCATTACCTGAGTGATTTCTTCGACATGTCGTCATCTGTGATACCATGGTACACCAGGGTTTCATCAAACTTTGGGTTTAAAGTCTTGTACTTCGTCTGAGTTCTCATCTTATTACTCTGGTAAAAAACAATTATTATTTTTAACAAGAGAATGTCAGAAAAAAACACTGAGAGTTAATTCTAACGACCAGTTGACAATACTATGCAGACTGTCAAGATGTAAATCAGAATTCACGTTCTACAAACCTTGCTAGCACCAGGAAGAAGGTGCAATTTAACATAAGGATCTGAGGTTCCACTGTGATCCATGGCTTTCAAGCCCTGAAAATTACAAAAGTCATTTACATTACCAAATAATACAACAACTAAAAGTTACACTTAAGAGACAAGATCTTCTTCTGCAGGGTTCCTTGTTTAATGCAGTGATGTCTGCACTTTGCCGTGAGTTACTGTAATGTTTCAGTTATTTTTTAATCAATTATCATTAAAGCTTCTCAAACTCATTAATAATTCATTAAGAAAATACAAAGGAAATTAATGTTTAATGAGTGTTTGGAAATCGGATGAAACACTGCTTAGTATTTGCATCCTTAATTTCTCCTTCAAAAATGATTTTGTTTGAGAAGAAATATCAAACATTCGACACAGTGTTTCATCACCAGATGAAACACCTCGAAGTTCGTCAAAAATACTCCGCTGCGCGTCGTATTTTCAACTCTCTTCTCGGTGTTTCATCTGGTGATGAAACACTGCATCTCATGTTTGATATATTACATGAAACTTTTCACGATTTTAACATAAACTGAATGTACCCATGCTTCCCTGACTAATCTCAGGAGGCTGAAAACAGTGATTTAGAGGAAACATTTTCATAAATTGTCCAAAGGAGGATCCCTCTTTTCTCTCTAGAAGCTAGCTTTGTTGCTCTCAATTTGCCTGATAGTGTGAACACACAGTTACATTATTTTAATGTTTTTAAAACTAGATCTAGACCTGAGTGCCAGTGACCACAAACCAGGAGCCCATTCATCGGCTCCTGTCAAAAACCTTGTTTTCAGCCAGTTCCCTTACATTCTTGTACATTTTAGTCTTATATCAAGCTCGGCCAACTTTAACTGCCCTTTATAATTATTATTAATAGGGCAGGTCATCCATCTTCAACCCTGATCACCTGAGGCCACTGTTACTTCTGTAATATTTTAATCTTTTAAGCTCACCTTTGCACACTCTACTTTGACCTGGAGCTGACTGTGTTGCTTGTCATAATGAACACTAAACTCTATGGTTCCTAGTCCTGCCAAAAGACAACTGACTGGTTATGGCTCTGGATTCCAATAATGTACATAAATTTCCTTCAACAAAAACTAGAAGGTATACAAGGCTCTGCTCTACAAAAAATTGAAGGGAGCCCATTGCTTGGAACCTGAGAAATCCTGGGTGTCAAGCATAAAAGTTTATGAAAAAGCTAAGATTTCCAAGTTTTCCATGAGCAAAAGTGAAGTGCCAGGGGCCACCATGCACTTCTAGAGCCTCGCCTTGGAAGGAGTGAACTGATGGTCATTTTCTGTGTTCTTTCACTGAGCTTGCCTTAAGAAAGTCACATACCTTGGTCACCAGAATCCTTTGGGACAGCAGCCTCAGATTCCTTGAATGTTCTAACCAACTCATCAATGTCTTCCTCTTCTGTATCTTGCTTCTTTATCAATGCCTTGCGCACTTCACGTTTAATTTCATTCTCTGTAACTTTGTTGTGTTGTTGCGTAACTAAATTACGTTGTTCTGCTTTGGGAGACGGCCCTCTTACAGGTTTACCATCTGGTACTAAGGAATGCATCAATAAAATTATTTATCATTTCAATAAAAAAAAATACACCACTACACTTGACCGGACAGCTAAGCATTTAAACATAATCATTGATGTTTAGATATGCAATGCTTTGTTTCATCTAACAAACTTAAGTTACATGAAATTTCAGTTTTCCATGTACAAAAGGTGGCAAATAGTAAAATATTCAGTGTAACAGCACATGTGCTGCCAAATAAGGGGATTGCACAATTTGAGAACTGCCAAAATTAATAACAGGGAAATCTCATGACTGTAGTAAGACTGCGGGAAGATTGTTAATATCATTCAATTACCAAAAACTTTTCTTGGTGCGATAGCCTCTTACATTTAATGGGGAACTCCCCTCTTGACCATCTCCCTGACCCTTTCATTCCACTGACACAATAATGTTGTCCAATAACACATGTATATGAAAAAGGGGAATGTTCACATTTCTCATCTGGTCAATCAATGATAAATCTCCTCTTAAGTGCAGTCATGGACAGGCATGAAGAATTACCGGTATACCTATAATTTTTCAAAGAATATGGCATTATAATGAGGAAACAACATATTTACCATCCTGGCCATTCACAGCTTGAAGTTCACTTTGGTTGAGACTGACATTACTAGGTCGACGTTCTCTCTCTTCAGGTGTCACTAGAAGAGTTCTCTTACGGAATGGAGGGGGTGTGTCTATATTTTCCAGTATGTCACTGCCTGGCATTGAAACCTCGGACAAGCGACCCGTGTACGGACTAAGTGATGGTTCATCAGTTGTAGATGATCTTTCTCTGCTTGAACTTGAAGGTTTTCTGGGACTATCAAAAATCATTTCATCTGAGCTACTTGATTCTTCACTTTCCAATGGACTTTCTGCTCTAACATCCCCGTCCTGCAAATTGTCTGCAAAAAGGTGAACCAAAAAAATTATACACTTTAGTTCATTCCTAAAAATTATTTGGTCTAAATTATTATATAAAATCAGCTACCAGTTTACTACAATGAAAGACAGTTTGGACTCTTCAAAAAGATGAATATATTTAAGTCTGAATAGTATGGTTTTAGGCTTACTATTAACTTTCCAGCAAACTAATAATATTGTTTAGTGCTTCATCATGTTGAGGATCACACCATATATCATAGCACAGGCAACTGAGTATCTTAATGACTAGAGTACCTAAAAATCAGGGATGGATCCACGATTTTTTTTAGGAGGGGGTCACACTCGTCTCTTGCTCTACTTCAACACCACCCTGCACCCTCCTCCTAGATCCACCCCTGAAAATTAACAAAAAATATACTAGTACAATACATAAGGGAGAGTCAATCACCTTTTGATTTAGAGTACATTGTCCATGTTTTGTTATATCTGTTTGGCGGTGGCAAAATAAGTTGGTCTGAGCTGTTGGAACCACTTGTCTCCTGTAGTGAATCAAAATATAAGCACAGATAAAAAGGTTAATAAAAAATATGATCTTCTGCTTAGATCTCTTCCCCAGAAAATGCCACCAGTGTGATAGAATGTCTTCTAAAACCAATTAGTTCAATGAGATTCCCCTTTTTTTCTTATATAATTCTTCCTTTTATTCTTAAGACACCTCTTACAGTCAAACCGGGAAAACCATGAACACCAGAAATATTTCTGGAATGTTACTGTCTTTCAAGAAAAAAGCCAGTCAGGAATGAGAAAACTCAACCGCAAGCAAGGTCATTAATTAGTTTGTGGTTTTGTGGCCAGTTCACATGTCTGGATCTTAATGCTGTGATTGGTCATAACACAATAAGCATTCCTGAGATATTTCAAGTGCTCACAGATTTCAGAGTCACACTTAAACATGGCAGTGGCTAATAAATAAATTAGCACTTTAATCAACAGCTGATGAACTGGAGGCATAGATGCAATATAAATGAACAATTTTTAAACACCTTTTAGAGCAGAGCAGGATCAGAGACATCATGAACATGCTATTTCAGGTGGGTATGTTGTTTTACTAGTTGAGTCAGCTGGCCTTGGAGGGGGTTGCACACAAGCAGTACCTGGGGAACGCTGGAAATGCTAATTTTACCTTTGGGTGACACAGTTCTGCACACAGTTTAAATGTGTTCCAGGCATGCTGGATTTCATAATATTTACAGGTTTTTTGTCTCCTTTCCATTTTTATAGGAGCACAGCCTTATTGTAAGCCGATTAAATGTGACTAAAATGACATTATTATATGGCTACAATAGTACGCGCGCTATGATAGTCTGCTAAGCGGGCAAGATTTTCTTTCCTTTCCTCTTGACCATTACTAGCTAGGTATCCAGGGCATATACAATCTGTGTTTAACTTGATAATGGGCTTCCACATTATAGTCAATTGACAGCTGTCAAAAAAGGTATCCGCTGACCAGTGCCACATGAACATATTGCAGGCTCGAGTGTACAACTCAGTGAGGTGACATTTTTTTCCTTTCAAGTTATCTGCTGACCAGTTATTGGTGGCTCAGGTCCAAAATTTCAGGCCATATAATAAATAGCTTTTTAACATCGTTCATTCT
Organism: Porites lutea; assembly: GCF_958299795.1. Lineage (NCBI taxonomy): Eukaryota > Metazoa > Cnidaria > Anthozoa > Scleractinia > Poritidae > Porites > Porites lutea. The sequence continues at coordinate 10,857,473 of NC_133211.1, forward strand.
GTCATTACAGGGAAATCTCAGACCTCGATCACCTTGATGGATTGAAGGCCTCGGTATGAGATTTCCCTGTAGTGACCAAACGGACGAGGTTAATAAGCAGTATAATAATGGGTGATTCCAGAAAATATCCATACCATACCACGGGCGGCATCTTGGAATTCCGAGGGAGAGGGGGGGTTTCTTGGACTGGAATTCCGAAGACGTGGGGGGGTAACGCAGTTTGGAATTCCAAAGGCATGGGGGGGTGTTTCAGCTCTGAATTCAGTGAATTTCCAGAGGAAAGACGGCGAAAGCTCCGCTTGAAATCGCTGACCTGTTAACATTCCCAGTTTGTAAATGAAGGACGAACCGACCACGGAAGAAGTATGCGTTCATGCAGATGGGTAAGCAGATGGGTTGTGCAGCAAGCTCCACATCGAAGAGGCCTTAAAGTTGATGAATTAGTCAACTGATTAATAAAAATATAACCAAGTCGGTGTTTCTCGCCGATTGTCGATCGACGATGTGTTGTTGCTTGCTGAAAACTCGCACCAGTCTCTCGTTTCCTAATAGAACGCCTGACAGATTTTGTATTTCACGCCTATTTTCACGCCAACATGTAGGTAGTAAAATCCGACAGCGTGCCTTTTGATGTGCTGTTTAATTCAAAACTGTTTATGCGCAAGTGTTTTGATCATTCAGTTCTAAATAGTTATTTTTCCTCGAAATAACTATTTATTCAAGGAGCTGATATCCTTAAACGGACGTATATTTGCCAATAGAACTGGAAGAGTCGGGGAGAGGTTTACCTAAAAAAATTATAATATCGAATATCGATCGTAGACTTTACTCTTGTCAGCGTTCACTGGTATCAATACGATCTACTCCTGAAAATATGACGGTATTGAATGGAAAACAAAAAGTTCTATTAGGTGGTAAGCAGCTTAAAGATAATGCTTAGAAGGAATAGCTACGGTGTACTAACGTTAACAAACTTGAGTTGCTTGATCGTCTGACTAAAAATTGTGAACAGAATTCTTTTGCAGAGGGAAAAAGTGCAAGTTTCTCGTTCGTTTGAGGATTTAGGCAGACGAACAGAAATTCCAAAGGGTCTGAAACAAAAGTGGAAAATTCCGGAGGAGAGGGGGGGTTAGCGATTTTGGAATTCGGAGGGCAAGGGGGGGAGAAGCATTTTGGAATTTCCGAGGGCAAGGGGGGGTTAAAATACTCATGCCACCCGTGGTAGGGTATGGATATTTTCTGGAATCACCCAATATATTTATAATCAATTTCAACCACAGTCATTAATTGATAATAAACTATTCAGTTTGATTTTGATTATGACTTAATAATCATATTTACAATTTTTGGTCAATTCATTAAGTTCTTAACCAAAATAAGGCCTCAAATTAAAAAAATAAATAAATAAATAAAACTCACCCTCCTTTCAGCTGATAAGTTTCTTTGCTGTCTCCCAGGATATGTGTGATGAGGAATTGCTTTAAAGAACCATGCTCCAGTTCGCTTCCATAGCTACAGATAAAAACAAAATAACTGAAGTTGGAGCAGAAATCTCCCTGTAGGATCTTAAGATCTTAAGAAAGCAAAATTCAACCATTATCGGTATAATTATTTTATCACTCATTAATGGTATTTCCAGCCTCATAGCATCCATAATGTATTTCCGGTAATTCATTGAGTCTGTTGGGAGCCAAGAACAAGGATCACAGCACTGCTTCGCAGACGTTACTAACCTGGTTAAATTACGTCTGCAACGAAGGCTATACCTGTATGGCCTCTATGTAAAATTCCTGTCTGCAAAATGTTTGCCTGTTCCTTCTCAGTTTAAGGATATGAACAGATGCTTTTTTATTGCAGATAATGTGCTCCAAAAAGTAGTTGTCATCCTTCAGGTAATTTTTGTAATAATTCTTGCAATTTCTTTGAGGCAGTAATAATGGCTATTTCGTGCATGTATTTGCATATGAAATCTTCCACCCTTTTTTTTTTACAAAACAACTGAGCCACCCATCTAGTTATTACATGTAGCTATTAATTCAATCAATATTTCATTTCACTTCCGTTTTATATTACCTCTCTTTGTTCACTGCACAGCCTACACAACCAAATGGTTTCACCAAGACTGTTTTGCGTATCTAAGCCACACTTTTGACAAACATTCTGAAACCGAAAGTAACGTTAGGAAAGCAAGCTAAGAAATACATTAAAGGGTTAACAGTAAAAATTTGATAAGAAACTGTTTTTAAATACTAAATATTATCACTATAATATTTTGTTCTCAAATCATTCTTATGATAGATACTATCTGCACCCCTTCCTCTACAGATGAAAAAGCCAAGGCTTTAAATGTACCATTTTCAATAAAAACAAAAATAATGTTACTATTCCCAAGCCCTTACAACACAAAAACACCAAAACTGAAAAGTTACGACCAATTTTTTGTTAATTTATAGATAGTGTTAAAGGGAGGGGATGGGATGGTTGTGTGGGTAGGGATGGGGAGGGGTAGAAGGGTAGGGTGTAATGTGGTAGTTTCACTTTTCATACATGGGCATCTTTGCTTTCGTCTGAAATTTGTAAATCTTGTATCATAAATATTTATAGCATTTTTGGGTCTGATTTTTCCCAATGCAAACGTTCTGTCAAAGAGGTTTTATATCAATGGCAACACCATAAGATTTCTTCCAAACTATTAGTCTTTAGAATCAAGAGTGACAAATCGTTCCGCCATATCTTGGTAGGAGTGAGAGGTTATCAATAAATTAATAAATAAATAAAATCAACTAATAATAATAATAATAATAATAATAATAATAATAATATTTATTAACAATAATAACTTACAATAACAAATTGCAAAGCAAAATGGAACCAAAGGTGGATAATCATATTTTCCCAAATCTCCAATTAGAATTGCATTATTTCTTCATCTTTTTCTTACAAACTTTTCAAACTTTTTCTTATAAACTTTTCAATTAAACCTAATTATTCAGGAATCTTTAGAACATCTCCAGAAATCTCTGCACAAAATTGTTGCACTCTCAGGCAAAAATCTCATGCTAGGCAACCTAACCCTAAAAGCAAACAAGCTTACTAAAAGAAATACATTTTATGTATTTTAGAAGCATACCTTCCCACATATATCACATTTCTTTGCAACAACTTTTAAGGTTCCAAACTTGGAATTACAGAGAAGACAAGTCTCTTTCCCATCTCCAATGGCATTGTTGCACATATTCTCCAGCTTCTCCACAAGCCGTCTAATAAGAACAAAACAGGTGGTCATAACAATTATTATGAGGATTTAAAGCCACCTACACACTCTGTGAGAACTATTTGGTGTCAAAGCACACAACAGAAGTCCTACCATGGCCCTCTTAAACTGGGGCCAGAACATCACTCATATTCAGGATAGTGGCTGCATTTCATATCATGTATGAAATGCAAGATATGCTTCAAGCTAATATCTTGATAGTGAGAAAATGGCTTCTAGCTGAGCTCTGTCAAATCACACACTCATGAAAAAAATATAGGTTGCTGTAATAAGTACGGTAGGTTGAAAGATGGTGGTAGCCATATACAATAATATTTAGGTCTTTTTGAGAGAAGAATTTCACAGAATCTGAAAGTTCGTGGGAAGATAAAATTTTGGGGAGTAGTCAATATTTTTTAATGAATTTTTGTTGGCAAAAGAAAATAATAGACCATTCTGGATTTTCAGCACTTTCAGGATAAAAAGGGGCAACAAAATTTATTAATGCAGTGACTTTACTTTCAGGCAACAAAACAAGAACTTATCAACGAGTCCTGTGAGTTTTAAAAACTAATCCTTTGGATGTACACCTAGACTTGTTGTACAAACAATGACACGTGCCCCTTGAGGCTATGTTGGTCTATGTCCACATTATACTGGACAGCTCTTGCGCTGGCATGAAAACAAAACCAGATAGGGGGGCTTCTGTTCACACAAAAGAATGGTGATTATGGCACGATTTCTGTGATGGAGCAAAGCCTTGAAAGTTGAGCATCACAATAGGATCTGTGCCACACTTTGGTACAGTGTGAATGGGTATTCGCAGGACCATAGTGGAAGTGAATAAATCGGAGTGAGGACTGGAATCCAATGAGATGGAAGTAAATATTCAGGAGTGAGGACTGGGATTTAGTTTAGCAAACCCTCTTGGCCAACCCCTCTGGCACAATGAGGCCCTACCAGGGTAAATTCCGACAAGCGACATGGCCCAAAAAGTAGCGGCAGCGCGTAAAATGAAATCACGGCAAGAGACAACCTCCCTCAGCCAAATTGCGACAGTGACAGCAAAGCGACAATAAGCGACAAGCAGTTATAAACACCGACACCAGACAGTTTAAAATTCAGATGAGCGACATGGGCCGCCCCCCCCCCCGCTGGCAGGGCCTCCACAATGTTTGATGTGGGTAAAGGACTTTCTCTATTTCTGCATCATATGCTGTCCATCCTACACTGGATAGCCTTTCACGTTGGCACAAAAAACTATCTGCTAAGGCATGAACATAGCCTGAGTGTGTGCTGTCACACAAGGCCTTAAAAAACAACGACAACAACAAAAACAAGTCAATAAAAATTGAGTTTAACTACTACGGTCTGTACGTAGCAATATAACAAAACTGTTGTATTTTTCAACCTAAAAGGGTGTGAAAAGCCAATAAATTTGAGATAAAGAAAACAAAATATTTCCACTTTTTCCCATTTTAATAAAAATTTTGAGTCAATAAATTTCTTTCATAAATTAGGAACAACTTGTATTTGTCTTAAACGTTGCTTAAGTGTGTAGTAATGCAAACTAATAAAGAGGTGTAGTTTACATACGATAATGATTATTTTTCTATAATAAGGTTAAATATTTTCGTCAAGAAAGATGCGGTACACAGTGAACAAAAATAAAATCAATGAATGCAAATCACAACCAACAATACGTTAAATTTTAATGCGGAAGAAAGATTAAATCAATCTCCCATATTTCCGTCCCTTTTCTCCTAGGAGCAAACTCAGACTTATTGACGTTAAACGGTGATTTAATTCCAAAAAGGAACTTACCCAATTCTTTCTTCTTCATTTTGACGAATTCTTTCAGATCGCTCTAAAACTTCTCTGATAATTTCTTGCTCAGTAGCGCTTATATCTGCCTTAGTTGATGTCTTTCTCGCTGGGCCGCTCGAATGAAAAGACCAACCTGAGTTGAGCCTGAAACGTAAGAAAAAAAGCTAACTTAATCTGTTGTAAGCTTATTTATCTGTAAGTCCACTCTAAATAAAATAATATGTAAACAACTAAAGCTTTATATAAGCTTACGTATACTACCATCAGTAGAATTTTGATATGCGATCAAAACTGAATCGAAATGCGACAAATTGGAAAAATATGACAAAAGCTCAGGAGACTAACAACAAATTTTCCAGAAACTTGGGCCATCTCGGGCGGGTTTTCTTGAAAAACCTTTTCAAGACCTTTTTGGGTCTGAAACACATCCTCTGTCATGGCCGCTGCAAGACGGAAAAGCAACTATCCGAACGAGCTCCCGCATTCGAATCGAACGAGGAGCTGACTGTCAGTGACTCTACAACGATAAAATACAAGGTCCAAATTATTAACAGTCCTTGGGAACTTCGGCCAGCTGTTTGTGGCTTTGCAGTTTTCAATTATTTAGGAACCGGAAACAACAAAATCATCGACTCTTTACTGCATGATCACAGCAAACCGCTGCGTGCAATATTTTGTAAATTTCAGCATGCCTATTTCCACGCCTGCCCTAATTAACTTTGATTTGTGCACGGTCAAAAATTCAATTAAGTCTCATTCTAGTATATACTCACTTTGCTCGCAATTGTAACTGTCGATCATTAGGACAGACCCATCGTTGTTCCTCATCGGTGGTTAATTCACCCATTTTTCCACTAAATCGAAAGATCAGCTGTGTCAACTTAACGTTTGCTTACCACCGCGGGAAAAGTACAACTTGTCTTCATCGTCCCAAATGAGCAACGCACTTGTTTCCCGTTAAAACAGCGCTGCGGGGAATCAAAGTCACGCAAAATTAACCTTCAGCTGTCTAACAAAGTGAATCTTTCCTCGAAAATGCCTCTAGCCATAGGGATCTACAGCAAATCGCTTCTTGCTCCAACCCAAAAATCAAACAACAATCTTTCCTAATACGAAACATTTTGCATGACAGACCACGTCACGTGATCAATTCATTAATGCTTCATTTACGAATTATTCAAATACCTCCTGGAAAATGAATTCAAAATGGCTGCGATGTGTTCATCGACAACAAAACTCTCAAGTTAGGTTGATATGCTTTCCTTGGGCCGGCGGCGGTGCAGCATTCTATGGAAACTGGGGAAAGAAATTTACTAGGGAAATTGAGGGTTTGTGTCAATTTTCCTTCTTTTTAGTTTCAAATTAATACTTAATGAGAACTGCTTTCCGAATGACAGCTGCAATTATTCCAGTCGTTACCCGGCATTAAGCGAATTAACTCGAAGGACAGATACGCCAAAGATTATCATCTCGCCAATCTTTTTAGCATTAATAAAAGATTTCAATTTTATTGAATTCTATATAAGAGAAATATCAACAAAAGTAATCCAATTTTTTACGTACACCGTGCGCATTCTGACAGCATAATGACAACATTTTTCATTTCCGGTTTCCGCCCCCCCCCCCCCCCCCCCTCGCGTTTCACAGAGGCACTTGAGCAAAAGTGTACTTCCATCTGTGATGCATGCTACTAAAGAAATTGACTTTGAATGCTTATATAGATATATCTTTATGCACAGCCCTAAGTGGTAGATGTCAGTGGCTAAAAATAATGACTTTCTATCTTTAACAATCCAAAGGGAGAACAAAACCTGTTAATTTTTCCCCCAAGCAGTTACCCCACCCCCCTCCCCCCAGCACTTCCCACTTGATGGACATGTTTTGGAAATTCAATGAATCACCATTTGGTCTAAATATTGGTGAGCATTTCGTATTGTAGACCTTAATGTAAAACTTTAAAGGGGTTCCCACAGTGTAACTGGAGTGGGGTAATGCAAAGACAGTAAGAGTGGGGCATATGAACATCTAGTTGTTAAATTTGACAAATTTGTACCTAATTGTTAATGTTTTACCGTCCACTTCTGTTAAGTGACCACTCAAAATCCTGTGATTCGAAGGTTGATTACGAGACATGGTAGTCCATTTCTGGTCACTCTCTCTTTGATATGCAATTGGAGGTTGCCACTTATGACAGCTGTAACACAGATCGGGACCATCTCTTCTGGCAACAAGTCTGACATATCTATTTACTCAAAGAGAATTGTTGCATACAGTTTCTGAGTTAGAATATTGGCAGTCTCATGTACTTCCCGCTAAAAAAATCCTCTTATACTCTGAGTTAAGTAATCTATATTAGCGAATATAGAAATGAGAAAATATTTTTGGTCACTTATAGGGCAAAAGGTATTGCATTGTGGTCACTCACAAGAAGTGTTACTTCACAAGAGGTTCCAACTATAATAGTGATTTAATTGGGGAAATTTTAAAATTTTGGAAAGGCTGCTGCTTACGAAAGGCGGTCGCACATAAAAGTCCAACTGTAGTTATATAATTTTTGGTCTTGTTGTCTTTGTCTTATCTACAGTGTATGGGGTTTGTTTACCTGGCCGTGAGAGCAGGTTTTCAGAGCCGTTTAATACAGACTGGGAGTCTCTTGTGAAAGACATTTGCCAGGATGTGCAAGGGATTCTAAGAGAAAAGCCTTTTGCTCTCTGGGGACACAGGTTAGTGGCAAGTAGCCACAGTAAATAATCAAAGTAATAATAATTGCCAACCTATCAAGCTGCCAATATCTCATCTTTACTGGATAGAGGTCAGTCTCCCCAGGGTGGTACCCCCTATTAAAATGATGGAATAAATATTGCAAAAATTAATTATAACTTTTATCACTGGGTGTGAGGCATGTGTGGCCAATTGGTTATTACACCTCAAACTCCGGATCTGGAGGTCCAGGTGTCAAGCGTCACCTCGCTGTTGTTTCCTTAGACAAGGAACTTTACTCTACTTCAGCCAGGTGTATATTAAATGGGTACCGGCGACATACTGGTGGGGGGTAACCCTGTGATAGGCTAGCTTCCAGTCAAGGGGAAGTAGCAATACTCGTAGGAAATATATGCCTTATGCTAAGGAAGCCAGGATAAACTCCAGCTGTTTAGGGCTTTGGCTTGTGTGTGCCATTACCATTAGAGGGTAAATTTGCTAGCAGTTAGAGGAGGACTTGGATTACAAGTCCAGGCCTATATTAAACTGCTCAGACTCTTTACTTCCACTTTAGAAGGTACATGGAAATATAGCATTTTTCATTGGTGTCAATCCCTGAAAGCTACCGTGATTCAGTGGACCAACATGCATCCTTATTATTTTAATATCACTTGTGAGAGGAACTCTTGTGGAATGATTTTCCACCATTTTTATTGTTGTCTCCTAAAGTCTAGGTGGTGGAATTTGCTTTGAGGTAGCGAGACATCTAAAACTGCAGCATAACTTGCAGCCAGTTCACATGTTGATATCATCAGCATCAGCACCTCAGGTTGGTTGCAGACACACCTTCAGTTCAATATTATTGACCTCGTTCGAGTACCACCGTAAAACTCTTGATACAGCTCTGGATGGCATATAGTGCTCTGTTGTTTGTAGTTTTCTGTCATCTCCAAAGGACTTGAAATTTAGATTGTGTTATATTAGGGTTGGTTGGGTTGGTTAGGTTTTTTCATGCTATAATGGGAAAAAAAGGTTTTTGGTTAGTTTGGCTGATCAAGTTAGTTGAAATGGTTGAAAATGATTGGTAGCATCTGCTGATCTTTTAGGAAGCGTGCATCAATTTTAAATTGTTACATCAATTAATGGGATTTTGTCTTAGTTAAAACTTTCTGCATAGTTAGTCAAGTCATTCCAAAATGAGATTATTATATCTGATGTCTGTAAAATTAGGCTATTTGCATGGTTTTGATTAACAGTGATTTACGGAAACAGAGATAAGTAAAAAAGAGAGTAAAAAGTCGAAATTACCAATTGCAGGTTCTTTGAAAATCATATGGGCGTGATCATATACCTTGCTTTTGTATTGTTCAAACCTCAAGGATTGAAAGAAAAAAATTGAGACAGTATTCTACTTTGTATAATATTTCTTACAGGTTCCAAGGACAGTTCTTGATGTTTCAAGTTTGAGTGATGATGACTTAATCCAAAAAATCCGCAACTGGGGAGGAACACCAAAAGTCTTGACCGAAAACAAAGACATGATGAAGATTGCTGCTCGTGTTTTAAGAGCTGACCTGACACTCCTCCAAAACTACAGGTAGCATAAACTTGAAATACCAAAAATACATTAGCAGACTGACAGGATGTAGTGATGAAGAGGGAGGGGCTGCCCATTATAAATCATTTCAAAAGCTACCGTAACGCTTTTTTTTCTTTATGTATCGCTTTCTGATAAAATGAACGACTTAATCCATTCATACCGGATCTTCAATTTATTTACCGAAAAACTTCCTACGAACCTACTTGCCTTTTTATCAGGTCATATTTTAATCAAATAAAACCTCACAGTCTATCCAAATCTGTGTCTGTTTTTTGGACATTAAGGTCGATTTTTTCAAAGAGTTAGATTTATAACTATTTGGGTTGAGGCCTTTTGCCTAAACACTGAAAAAGATGGAAATTTATACAATGACTGTGTGTTCTAAAAAAGTTCGCGTGGGTAGTGAGAAGTGATCAATTGAGCAGTCCATAGTTTACTTTTTGACTGCATATTTGGTCCATTTAATGGAAAATGTCCTTCGGCGAAGTCGTCTCTGAGTGTTAGACTCTAGAAATTGATTTTGTCAATTGAGCTGACAAAAGAAAACTGCCCTTGTACCGTCGGTTGAGCGGCTCAGGTATCACGCATTATAGTGTAGATAATCATGTTTTGGCTGCGGAGACGCCCCTTCTCTTTTTGTCCCCTTCGCCAAGATGCCGTGATAGTCTACCACGACCGCTTCCGGACGACTGGGAGCTAATCAGATGTTTTGGTGATGAACCATGGTCAGGAAAGTCGGGTGTTTTAATATTTAGAAGTAGGCTAATTCTCTGAGCCAACCGCGATTGTTGCCAATTGATTTGAGCTAGCAGTTTATTGATTTGCATTCTAATCTAATATCCAACTGTAGGTTTGAAACTAATAACAGCGTAGTCTTGAATTGCCCCGTTACATGCTTCGATGGTTCAACAGATCTTCACGATCAAGATGGTATGTAAGCTTTCTAGTCCCCGCGCCGACAGCGCATTTTTTCCACTGCTAGATCTTTAACTTACGTGCCCAAACTAAGCCGGGTAACCTAAGGATTTTGCAGCCTCGTTCCCACCCTCCCCTCCTTTTGGAGGTTTTGTTGTTGTTATCAATAAACCCGGGCCCACCGTTTTCTTTCGCCATCGGTTTTTAAAAATCTCACGGCGAGTTCCCCAGGCTTTGATTTAACGCAAACTTACTTTGACGCTCTTTATTTGATTGCATTCCAGCACGTGCCGGCGGAGTCGGCACGTAGTACTGATAAGATAAACTTCCCAGAGTAGAATAATTGCTTACACCGCCCCATTAAGTTGCACGATGCTGGCTGGAAGTTTCAGCTCGTTGTGCCTATATGTCGCCGTGGTGTCAATATCGCGGGGGAAATAAGTAAGGCTATATGGCCACGATATGGCGGAAGTCTTCTTCCACGTACGCCGATCGCGGAGTGGTGTTCTACCCTTTACAGTCAATTCTCTCTGAGAGGGACACCTTTGGGACCGGCACTAGCTGTCCGTCTTAGAGAGATGTCCGTCTTATAGAAAGTCAAATAGAGGGAGCAAAGAAAGGCAGGGACCAACTCTAGGTGTCCGTTGTACAGAGGTGTCCGTCTCATAGAGGTGTCCGTTAAGAGAGAGTCGACTGTACACCATATGTTTTTTTGTCATGTTTTCACTAGACTTTAATTTAAAGCCTAGCCAAAGGAACTGCAACATTAATTGACTGTATTTTTCCATTTTTACCCACTTCAGACACTTTCCCTCTCACCTATAGTTGGTCCCTGCGTTCTTCAGTCATTTTCTTTGACTCGCTGTAAGGCGGACACCTCCCTTACGATGGACACTTAGATTTGGGTTCTACAGTTTCTTAGGTAGGCTCGATTTCCGCCGTCTCATTTTCCCGAACAGCGGCTGGTAATCGAGCCTATTTCTTAGGCGGACACCTCTCTATGAGACGCTCCAAGACTTAAGGTGATGTTACACGGGACGACTCGCAACGACGATTTTTAGCGCAATACAGCGTTGCAATGTTGGAGCAATGTTGTAACCATTCGAAACAATGTCGCAGCAATGTTGCCACGCAGCAATTTGCTAAAAATCGTCGTTGCGAATCGTCCCATGTAACATCAACTTAAGTCTTGGAGCGGAGAGTTGACTGTAGACAGAGAGTCAAAGAGAAAGTCATAGTAACATCGATCTGAAGGATGAGGTCGGACACCTTAAGTTTAATAGCCACATCTCTATTTTTTGTTAATTACTTTCTAATTAGATTGTGTTTTTTTCTTTTCTTTTTTGTTCTTACAGGTTGGGCAGAACTTATGCATGGTCCTTTTAAGAGACATATTCTTCCTGGTGGCCACTTTTATTTCATGGAAGGAGACAACGAAACTTCTCTCATAAACCTTATTTCTGCTGCTGTAGGATTCAGTAGTTCTGCAAGCTAGATCTTATTTAATTCAGCAAATGGATCCCGCCCAGAATGTCTGGCTGGCTGTTTGGAAAATCAATTTGCAAGGGTCTTATTAGACTACGCAGTCAAACCTCCAATAACGGCCACTCTCTACAATGGCCAGTTTCTTCTGTCCCCATGGTAGCCCTTTTGAAGAGGTTCATCTGCATACTGTGGATAGGACTCGGCAATGAGAGCATTGCAGGATGGGTACCTCAGTTAACTCTGATAGCAAATTCGCGAGGAGAGGCTTTGCATACATGGTGTGTTTGAGTGAAACGGCGAAATACTTCGAGAGTATGAGTGTCATCTTTTCCTCAATTCAGTTTACGATTGAAACTCAGCACCAGGCAATTTAAATCTTGAGACCAAAGACGTGGTTTAGGCTTTGGATGTGGGATGGAATTTTTAGTGTTGTGCTTGTACAATAGCCCTATAAAATGTGATGGTTATCTACAGTTTACTATCAGTGCAAGATTATTCTGCCTCTGATTCTTAAACTCATTTTTGTATAAGACAGATAAAACAAGAGTGACGTATTCTTACCGTACTGACTTACAGAATGTTAATTACACTTTGCACATTTTCATGATGTAATCCCTGTTTTGATAGAATCTCGGAGACTGATCATCCATGCGTCACTCACCTATCTTCTTTATCGTCTTCCGCATTGTAACATCCGGGAATGTCGCGCGCTGAGGCTATTGTGTATTTGTGACCTAATAACGCGATTTTGCATTACAAAAGCTATTGTGTGATATTGCCATGGACGCTACAACTCAAGACGGATGGCTGAGAAATCAAGAACACAAAAATGCCAACACAGAGTAAGAAATCGCTTACCGTGACACCTACTGACAGACCAGCTAAACCCAAGAAGAAAAAGAAAAAAGATTCGGGGAGATATAGTAGAAGTGATACATTTAAAACCCTTGCATCGGGCGCTGATAGCTCAAGTGAAGGTCTGTGTTGTCAAAGTTGTTTGTTTATTCTTAGACGAAATAAAAGTTCATTCAAGTTGAATGTTATCATAGCTTATCATTTAAAGAGATTCGCACGTTTTAGGCACTACGTTATTAACTTCATACTGTGAACAATTTAAAACAACTTTTTGTTTCTTACTGCAGGAACTCAACGCAAGTCTAGAGCTAAATCACGAACCGAAAAGGACAATGTGAAAAAGCCAGCTGAAGATCTGAGCTCCAAATCTCGATCTTCAAGCACACAAAACACTTCCTCGAGTAGCTGGCGACTAAGCAGCTCGGATGGCCGGAGTACAAGTAGCAGCGGGGAAAACTTCGGTGCTACAGCTTGTACAAATTCATCGTCTTCGGAAGAAAGTCACATGCGAGAAAGGGTGGACGATCTAAAAAAGTCGACGAGTTTGACACGAATAAACGAGTCTTTACGATGGGATTACACGCAATGTGAAGATCCAGGCGAAGAAGAAGAAAGATTACGGATTTATAAGTTACATAGGCGAAAGCGATACATGGATTTCTTGCATAAGAGAACCGGAGGAGAACAACAAAGTGGTTTCTATGCATAATTTGGTTTACTTAGTAACTGTAAGTTATTTATAGCAGCCTGCTTACACGTAAATTTGCTGTTAACAGTGCAACACACACCCTTAATTATGATTTCCTTTTCTTAAAGGGAGAGGAAGTACTGTTCTTCAAGCGTCTTTGGGTTTGAGAGTTTATTGATATGCTGTTAACATAAAGAGACGTTTTTGAAAATAAGATGTTGTTTTTAAGGAACGTGAGATGGTCACTTTGACCCTTGAACCAAAACTTAAGATTGTCGTTTTTAAGTGTAAAGCAATGTTGTGACGCACGAACGACAACAACTTCTTCAAAAATCGTTTGACAACCGATTCACTTTTCAGTGAGTTATTTCGCTTGCAGACTTAAGTGGTGGTGGAGTTGAAAGAAGGATTAACTACACCTCAAAATGGATAATTAACAGATCACAGACGTCTATTCATTACATTTTAATTATTTATTGATGCCTGCTTGTGCGACAAGTTACTGTACATAACATCTTTTGTATAAAATATCTTGTAAATATGTGAATAGGATCGCCTTAATTCTAGGAGAGAATTTTAGTGACTTAATGAAAGTTTAGATAAAAACTGAGAAGAACTATTCTCAAGTTAGGCACTCAGGCCGTGCTGTAAACGAGTGATTTGAATAACAAAAGAAGTGTTATTATCTGGTAGTGTTCGTTACTTGTTGTAAAGATGTTAATTCTTCGAAACCGTAATCTTGCGGCCATTTCTTCGAACTCCGACTGCCTTTGATAAGTCCTTTTTGCTTCCTTTTGACCGTCCGTGCTTTAACTCCGTTCCTTTGTGTGAACGCTTGAAGAAAGTCACACACCAAGCGACGAGTTTGAGAAGAGTCAGGAGCCGAATAAGCATGCCCGCTTTTTCTCTGTTTGGCGATTAGTCCTTTGTTTTATCGACTTAACTAAAAGAAAAAAGAGCGATGACTGCTGCTATTGTAAGTTTTATTTACTCTTTGAATTATCTTAATCCGCCATAACTCATCAGCAGTCTTACTCCTGAATCAAGAGCCTGTTTTTTTCGTTTTATTTTATTTTATTTTTCATCAGCCGTTTTTCAGTTTTCGGACAGGAAATGCTACTAACCGGGAGAAGAACCGACAATTAAAATGGTCTGATAATTGTTTGTTATGTATGGCCATAAAAATATCTCTTGACCATTTTCCTTTTTGCTTTTCTTTTCCTTTTTCTTTGTGTTTTTTTTTTAAATATAGAGTAGTTGTTGATATCCTGGAAAAGAACGCAGTTATTCTGTAGGTTATTCAAAACAGTCAGATGATTCAGTAGATAAGGCTGAATCGACAGAAGTCTGTTTAGGCTTACACAAACTCGCGCTCCAAACTCACGGGCACTTTTAACATTGTTTTAAGGAGTTTATCTCTCTCATGAAAAAAATTTCTTAAAAATTAACATCCGATCTCTGCAAGTTTTCAACCTGGTGTGGTTTCCCATTCTGAAAATAAAGCTCTCTAATGTTCCTAGGTTTCGTACTTCCGGCCTCCATATTTGTACCCCTCGGAAGGGTACAAATTTGCCGTTCATTCTGAGCCTATTAATTTCTGTTACACATATATCAAATTAAATATAGCAAGAATGACACCGAAATTGAACATGAATTGCAAACTGTAGCTGAGTCGTCTGTCATAAAAGTAACAAGGATTTTATCTGCAATGCTTTGAAAACTTGTCAACGGAAGACAAAGACGAACCAAGAGAAAGTCGCAAATTTGGCAAAAATCCGCGTAAATTAAAGTAACAAGAATTTTTCATTCCAAGAGGAAAGTCAAGCTATCAAATATCGCAAGAACAACAAGTTTAGCGCGAGTGTTCTCTTTGCCTTTCCTCTTTATAAGTCTAAAATTTAGTTAAATTTGTTATTACCGTTATTTTTGCGATATTTGTTACCGTGTCTTCTTTGATAACAAGAAAAATTCTCCGCTTGTTACTTTTGCGAAATTTGAGGACTTCTCGAGGGAATTTTTTGCCTTTCTTCTTTAAAAGACTATAATTTTGTTAAATTTGTTGTTGTTGCGATATTTGTTACCGAGACTTTGTTGATAACAAGAAAATTCTTGTTACTTTTGCGATCTTTGCGAAATTTGCGGTCTTCTTGATGGCCTTCTTTGCCTTTCTTCTTCAAAAACTTTGCTAAATTTGTTATTCTTGATATATTTGCGAAATTTGCAAGTATAAGTGTCTGACAACATTTTTTTGTGAATCTTTTTTTTTTTGCTAAAATTACGATAAAAATTTGCTAAAAAAGCAAATTTTTGCGACAGAGTTTAATCCTGGACATATCTCACGAGGTGAAAGGTGAGTTAAAGTTTGTAATCGTACACATATGTGTTCGCGGCTTCTGTCCACGCGAGGATTAAACGAGAACGATGTAAAGGGAGAGTCTGGCACCATCCTCCATAAGTAGACGAACAAAGGAAACAAACAATAAAAAACAGTTCCTGAAGAAAAAGACCAAACAACCAAAACCATGCTTTTCGCACTGCACTGCACGGAAAAAAGATTTCTCTGACCGGTTTCTCTTGAAGAAATTCTTTTATAACATTTGTAATTTGTTCCTCTTACCTCGCATTAATGGTTGTCGATCAACAAAGGATAATAGGACATTATCGTCTCTTTTGTCGATCTAATGATACAAACGTGCCAACTTTGAAAACGCAGACACTATCAGCACGGTGTTAAAAAACAAGTCCTTACACCCGTAGCTACAACTTGATTGGTTTGGTAAATAATCGTACTTATCTTTCAATCATGGGGCTGATATAATTTGGCTTATTCATCGGGTGTGACGTCACATGAAGACAAGAGTACAACACTATCCTCTAAATACAATTTCACTTTATTCGTGGCATAAGCTGTTAGCACGGTCTTAAAACAAGTCTTTACATCGTCCTGTAGCTACAACTGAATTGGTTTGTGAAATAATCTTTCAATCCGGGGGATGATAGTTTGCCGTATTCATCAAGAGTTACGTCAAATGAAGACAAAAAAAGAACTCAGCTGAACTGTGCAAAATAAATAAACCATGAACATTTGCGATTTGCAATTTTGATCATTTCGCGCGTATAAAATAATTTGTCACCGGCTTGCGCTTCATTTCAATTTACCAGCAGTTGTTCTTTGGACACCATGGAGCTACGATTAGCGTCCGTTTGAACTCATAACAAAAGGAAAATGTATCGTAGGAAATTTGAAAATAATGCGGTTCATCCTCCTCGGCGATCGAACAGATCAACTGTAAAAGCTACAGTAAACGAAGGGGTACAGCTTGCTCCTTTTTTATATTCCGACGAAATTCGCCTGTTCACAGAGGGGCCAATTCAAGTTTGCTCTTACCATTACAGCTTACGGAAAGCGTCGAAAAAAAGTTACATCTGCGAGATATTTTTCTACCCAAAGGTGGTAATCAAAAAACATATCTCTGTAGTCGTTCATTTTCCCGCGAAGAACAATCCAAAGCCATTTACAATTTACAAGGACATGATGTATCTTGTACCAAGATGCCTAGACCACTGGCACTCGAAAAGAGTTGTAACCGAGCCAGTAATAGAAGAAGTATACAAAACAAGGATGCAGCATCAACCGAAGAGACGATTACGGGAATACACTTCGTCGGTGCATTTGGAACCGAAGATTGCCGACACTGTTCGGTAGATTTTTCTTTGAATTCGCCGCAACGTTAAAAGATAAATCGCATTTACAATAATGTGAACTTTGATAATTATTTTTTTAATGAAGAGCGACCTCCAGTGTTTTGAACATTGGTGCCAGTTATCGACATTAAACATTTCAATGCATTGCACCCAAACTTCAAATTTTGAGAGGAAAAAAGAAACTTTGTGGAGATAATGAATTTATCAAGAAACGTGTTTGTTTGCGATCATTGATCGGTAAAAATCTAAAAACAGCCGAAAACCGAGCGATCTGCACTACACTTGTTTACTCTTCGCGCTAGAAAAGGTAATGTTTTTTTTCGCGAAGCACAGACCAGAATCGACGCTGGCTTAATGACAAATACACTTCTTTATGTCTTGCTGCGAAAATGGAATCACTACGAGAAAACGGAAGAATAGCCGAGATGCTTCCCATAAACTCAGTTAAGACTTTTAGGGTAAAAAATAAAGAGCTCGTAAAACCCAAATAAAGCTGGCTACATGGAATGATCTTATCGTAATTTACATACTTGGTTGACCTGAACATAAAACTGAAGGATACTAAAATAGTGAATATTTGACAATTGAATATGTTTTAAATTTTTTAAGGTAAGCGCCAACACGAGACAATAGTAATTATATAATATTTCAAAGAGAAAAATAAAAGAGGGGAAATCTAAGTCTTAAAAAGGGGAGATAAATGACATTAATTATGCTACTGGATCGAGCTAACAAAGGCTAAAAAAACGAACAACACCTGCTTCTTGCGGTAATTTAACGAGCAGGCCAATTTTGCATTTTCGTTAGAAACGGATTTTCTGTTCTTTAAAATTATAATTAACCATACAAATTATCACTTGAATTTACAAAGGGATCGCATAACTTGCAAAACCAGCAAAGGCTTGCTAAGTTTAACTTAATCGAAGAAAAGTAAGCGGCATTTTCTGTAAAACATCAACTGTTCTACTTTGTGCAATAGCCATTATTGATCTTTCGTGTTTATGTTAACCCGGTCAAAGCCAAGGTGATCTAGATGTTTGCTCTCCTTACGGCCTGAATTTAATTAAAACCAAGAGAGAATGATCATTCTCTCTTGTTAAAACTTATCTTGACTCTGGCAAGTCTAACATTATTTCATTTCCTTTTTTTGCTTCTCGATGATAAATATATATTTTTATTTCATTTACTGTTAAGTCCCAGAAAACATTAAAACAACTTATCCTATGCTTCTTCTTCGGGCGTATCAAAGCATTCCCAGTGTAGCGGTCATTATCCTCAAGTTCCCTTACTTGTTCGGAGTCTATAGTAAGGCCCGACGTTCACATTACTCCTGAATTTCTTCTTTGTGGCGGCCTGGTTGCTTAGTATAAGTATTTTTCATCGACTCGGGAAGATTCAGTGTCGCGCGTGCGTCATATCAAAACATCTGGATGTATCTTACAGCTGCATCTCCCTATGACAATCCTGCGGCTCGTTTCTCGAAAGGCCCGGAAATTTTTCAGACCCGAAGGCAAATTGTAAAATCAAAACTTGATAAATAGTAGCGAAGTTCCTTGCCCACAAACCAGTCAATTTTGCTTCGTTAACTGATAGTTTCATAATATTATTGTCAAAATTATTGAAACTTTGATCTTGAATGTAAATACGGCATACACAAAATAGCTTTCCGGGCCCGGAAAGCTCCCGGGACTTTCGACCTGGAATTACACAGGAGAGCAGAGGTGTACATTTTTCAGCAACACGCGCGCCTTATCTACGCACCCTCTCGATACAGTACACATCCAGCCGGAAGGGATTTAAAAGGGGAGAGAAGAAGGGGTGAATTGTCCAGCATCCTAAGATCCACAATTTACAGATGCGTCCTCTTATTCAGATCGAATCCATGCATTTTCAGAGATTTACACAGACGTTGGGATTTAATTCGACATCGTTACGCTGTGGCCTGCGCCGGCGCGGAAAGTCAGGTATCACATCGTGCGGAAGATATGGATTCAGACATTTGATAAGTAGACACCGCTTTGTCACGAGTTAACAGCAAGGTTGAAGTCTTTTAAGTGGTCCGCAATGGCGTCCAGAATTTCCAACAACAAGTCGCGGCTAAGCCGTCTCAGTTTCGGAGATTTGGCGACCTGAGGAGGGAAAGAAAAAAGTGTATATGAGAATGATGTGATGAGACTGTTACGAGCAAGAAACAAAGCAAGTGTGAGTTCGCCGACAGGAGTCGGGCAACTCATCTGACCGTCCGGGGGCCCTTTTCTCGAAAGTCCCGATAACTTTTCGGGCCCAAAAAGCTCTTTTACGTTTGTTGTGTTAGTATTTAAGATCAAAGTTTCAATAACTTTGAAAATGAGACAATGTAACCATCCGTTAACGAAGCAAAATTGGCCGGTTTGTGAGCTAGGAACTATGCTACTATTCAACAGTACACCATTACACTACAGGAAGACTCGTGGTGTGCTGTTGTACTTTACCTCACTTGATTTAGAGTGCAGTTTTAATAGGCTGTTGTAGACCAAACAAGAAGTAAACCTCATAATAGGCTATGCAACGAACCAATCAGAACCGGCGTAATGCGCAGGGAGAACGTGTGCAACTCAAGATTGGTTTTGGTTTTGGTAACTGGTCGAGAGAGGCGAGCGAGACTTTTTC
The DNA here is from genome assembly GCF_958299795.1 of Porites lutea. Lineage (NCBI taxonomy): Eukaryota > Metazoa > Cnidaria > Anthozoa > Scleractinia > Poritidae > Porites > Porites lutea. Next base: position 10,877,150 of record NC_133211.1, read on the forward strand.
TAGCCGGTTACAAAGCAGTCACTAAAGGACTTAATGATACAAGCGCGTCCTGAAGACTACATGCTTCTTTCGTCTGACAAAACTCGTAAATTACGTAGATTACCACGGATTACTCATGGCTTAGCAGTGAGAGCGACATCTTCTAGACTTGAATCCCATTTTTACGATAATGAAAGCAAATTACTATAAAATCTACGTAATATACTGACAGCGTACTTAATGGTCGTTAGCTAGAGGCAAGACCGCTACATCTAATTGATCACAGTCAGAAAAGTATTAAAAACAAGCAAATTAAAATGCAAAAACATCAAATATAACAAGGGCGAAGGTGCACAAAAATCAACTAACAAAAAGCAAAATAGGCAAGTGGCTCTAAGCGCGGAAAAACAGACTTGCGCCAGGCGCGGGAAAATATTTGTGTCCCAAAGGTATTCACTAATATCTGATTGGTCAGATAAGAAGCAACATGTTTGTAATTGGTCGGTTCCGTGCACGTGCACTTAATTTCGACAAACTTGTTTGCGCGGTTTTGCTGGTCAACAAACGAAAAACCAAGCGAGCACATGTCAGACATGTTAAATTTTATTTTCAATCAAAACTGCTTTGTTGAAAACTCTTCGATAATTGCACAACCCATGCGTCCCTTTTCCGCGAACTGCAGCCTTTACCTTGGGAAAATGTCCAACAACAAGGTCGAGTGCATGCTTCTTCATGTCTGTGGCTCCAATTCTATGAGCTGCCTCAAGAATCTGGCAAAAGTGGTGGAAATGTTCACATCCAGGTAATTAGTTAAGTTTAAAGAGAAAAGAGCTTTCTTCAAGTATAAACTATACTTCAAAGAATCTTGCTAGACTAGGAATTATTGTGGGAACAAATGTTCCAAAATTCATTGCTGGTTTGCAGCCGACGGTAATGCGGTCACGTTGGTCGATAAGACCAAAAGTGTTTCCCATTATGTAAATAGATAGAACAAGTCGTTACGTCACGTTGCCAAGGTAGCATTGTTGAGATCCAGAAATTTTGCTACCAGGGTTACGTGACGTCACACTTCTCTTCTCTATTTAAGGGAAAAGAAATTATTCAGTAAACAAGCCCGCTCGGAAGACGAAATAGAAAAGGCAGGTTTGTAAGCATCACGTTTAGGGCAAGTGGCAGAGACGGCTCATAGGGTTGCACCCCGAATCCGAGAACGATAAACCACTGAAGTAAAGTTCTATCTCGCGTTTTTCACGAAAGTGAAGGCAAAGCACTCATCTTCACTTCAGTTAATAGATGATTGGAGACAAACGGCAACGGGTGGAAAATGGTTACCTTCTCATCTCTACTGTATGCAGTCTGCAGTAAACTTGATGCTTTTTACACTCTAAATTTTGCTTCTTATTTTCCGCTAACTTGGGGTGCGTTTACAAAGGGTGGAATCGTTTGCAACATGGTATAGACGTTTAGCCGTCGTATTTGCCCACAAATGAGACGGATATAAGGGTATACCGCATCAGAGATGGGAAATAGAGGGTTGGGTAGATACAATATTTTACATCTAAGATATAAATGAGTACTCAATATATTAACTAAAATACAACTCGTATATTCTACCTCGACAACGTTTTCAAATGAGACATTCATTTCCAGGTTCTGTTTACAGAAGGCCTAAAGTGCAGAGAACCAATTCATTTGTTAACATAGTAAAAGCCAAAATGTTAGAGATACCCACACAAAGAGTGGACCTTGAGACTGGGGGTCCATCTAAGCAAATCTGTTGATAAAATGTCCCGCTTTCGGTTTTTGTTAAAACACCTTCGCCAAACAGCAAAGTTCAGTGGTGCAGGGGTACGTACGGTGGCACCGGCATTCGCTTCTCACTAATGTGCCTCCGCGGGATCGACTTTAAGAGTTAAAGCCATACACACGCGTGGTTTGAGTTCGTTGTTGTTTCTCTTTCTTAATCCAGAACTGCTTCAAAGGGGTAGGGTAGGCGTTGCTATTATATCGGCTTAACTAATGTCCACCGACTGACGTAATGAATTAAGGTGGCTCGATACAGTTTTTCAGGGTCAATACCTCCCAAGTCTGAGCATAAACTACGTCGCCATAAACAAAGTTTTGGAAAAATTGCCACCACAGTTGTATAAGATGAAGATGAAAACTTGTTTTTATCAGGGTTGCAACGGCATCGGAGTTGTCATAGCAACGAAATGACGCTATTACCTATTTTACTTGCAGCAGTATATCTCGGCACTGGGAACTGTTCTTCGAAAATCATTCACGGGAACTTTTTCCTCCAATAGCAGCTCGATGTTCGTGAAGTTTAAGCGAAATCTGTAAGAGCGTTATCGAAATATTTTGGGATAAAGATTTTGTGGTTAGAAATACGGTAAAAAATTTGACAATCTTGGTGTTCGGCTGTTATCTGTAGAAAACGAAGCGCTTCTGATATGCAATTTCACCTCATAGTATTTTTAATCTTTTTAAAAACGTGTGTGAAAGATCAAGGAGATAGCTCCAGCCGATTGCTAGAAAGAAGGGTTTGATAAGTATGTATCGCGGCGCTCTTGTTAGCGGTTTTTTGAACATTTTGGTCTACTTTAACAAATTAGCGAATAATTTTAAAAAAATTTAAGATTCTTGAGATTAACCTTCCTTTTATATAACCGTTTTAGTTTCAAGATTATTGATATATTGTAAGGCAGTAAAATAAGGGCTACAATTCGCTAATATTTTGGCAGAAAGTTTGTGTTTAAAAGTGTGACCCTCTAATTATTCAGGGTATTGTGTCCAAGTTTCATATTTTCGTGCACAACAATAGCTAGCATTTTTGCATATTTCAAATGCATTGTTAGTTACTGCTGTTCATGTGAAAATGAAACTTGGAGACAATGCCTTGAATAATTAGAGGCTTTCACTTGTAATGACGAAACTTCCTATAAAAAAGTAACGAATTGTAGCCCTTATTTTACTGCCTTACAATATATCAATAATCTTGAAACTAAAAGGTCATATAAAAGGAAGGTTAATCTCAAGAATCTTAAATTTTTAAAACAATCTATCGAGCGATTTAAAAATTATTCGCTAATTTGTTAACGTAGACCAAAATGTTTACAAAAGCGCTAACAAGAGCGCCTCGATACATACTAATCAAACCCTTCTTTCTAGCAATCGGCTGGAGCTATCTCCCATGATCTTTCACACACGCTTTTAAAAAGATTGAAACTACAATGAGGTGAAATTGCATGTCAAAAGCGCTTCATTTTCTACAGATAACAACCAAACAACAATATTGTCCATTTTTTACTGTGTTTCTAACAATAAAAACTTTATCCCAAAATATCTCGATAACGCTCTTACAGATTTCGCTTAAACTTCACGAACATCGAGGCTGCTATTGGAGGAAAAAGCTCCAGTGAATGATTTTCGAAGAACAGTTCCCAGTGCCGAGATATACTGCTGCAAGTAAAATAGGTAATAGCGTCATTTCGTTGCTATGACAACTCCGATGCCGTTGCAACCCTGATCAGAACAAAATTTCATCTCTATCTAATACAACTGTGGTGGCAATTTTTGCAAAAGGTTGTTTTTGGCGACGTAGTTTATGCTCAAACTTGGCAGGTATTGACCCTGAAAAACTGTATCGAGCCACCTTAAACTACCGATACGTTGAAAAGGCAGCGTTTGTTTTCCTTTTTGTCTGGACTTTGATTGCTCAACGTAACAAGATAATAAACAACACATACCTGAAGTCTATTGTTGGTGAACCCAAAAAAGTACGGAGCAGACAAAAGATATCTTGTTAAGAATATTAAGGAAAGAAATTATTCTCTTCGTTTAACAGCTGGGCTTGAAAAAAATAATTTTAGTAACGTTATTCTTTAAAAAAAGATCCAAAGGGGAACTACTTTATTCTCAGGCTTACTTATTAAGACATTTTTCTTACAATATAGTTGTCCTTTTATGCGGATGGATTCTTGTTCCAAGCTTTTTTTGCAAGTGTTTGACTTTCAGTATTTTCAGACAAAGCGAAGATGCTCTTTAGCTGTACTTATAATGCGTGAAAGAAAAGCAAACTCTGGCTTGAATTTAAAACAAAGGATACAGTGAGTCCTCAGGCGGCATGGTGACATCTCCATGATAGATATAATGAAGGAGCGAATTAAAGGCCTCTCGAGAGGGAATAGTCTCACCAATAGTAATCTAGAAAAATAAATCGGGGAGTTTTAATCCATTGTTCTACTGAAAGAAAACGAAATCCAGTCGTGAAACCTGTGACATGTCCCCTGATGATTCATACTCGTTCCCAGGTTCTCTCCTACCCGTCCCGCAACTTCGGCTCTTAAGGCGGGGACGGAGATTCCTCGTACGCACGCTACCGTGTCTACTACAGTTGAACCTCCATTCAACGGCCACCCTCAGGGTACCGGCAAGTGGCCGCTTAATGGAGGTTGACCGCGCAATAGAGGTTCGTCATAAATCCGCATAACATGAGCATAATCTTTAGCAGAAACGCCACTTTATTTTGAAAGAAACGCACGATGGGAGAAGCATTACTATACTATTCCACAATCGGTCGTCACCGTTTATTATCTCAGACAGTATTTTACTTCGACATATTCTAAAAATGAAGCCGAGCTAAGTGTATCAAGCGCTTGATGGCCGCTTAATAGAGGTGACAACAATGAGAGAACTATCGCTGGGACAGTCCAAAGCTGGCGCGGCTGCTTCATAGAGGTTTTAAAATTTGCTGATCTTTTCTACAAATATTTCGAGACAGTGATTACTGGCCCCTTAATAGAGGGTGGCCGCTTAATAGGTAGCCGCTTAATGGAGATTCGACTGTATTAAGGAATAGTCTGACCAGACTAGACTGTCCTGTGGTCAATTTAATAACACTTTTAGAAGTGTTATTTTCAAAGACTATTTTTAAAGACTATCTATAAAGACTATGTAGGCTTTCTAGACATAAAGGGAGGTAATAAAGGGACGGATCACTGACAACAGCTCTTATTACGATTATCAGCGGTTTTTACACAGGGAAAAGAAACGACAGGATCATTACTCTTATTTGACCACATGAGGATCAAGTTAAATAACAGTTATTGAGGCGCGCTGATCTGACTAGATTAATAAGAATGCATGCTTGAGCTTTCAGATTAAAAACTACCGTTCTAACTTACTGTAACTGTATTGTCCTCAGGCATGAATGATCGAAACATCGCCTCAAAGTAACTGGACAAAAAAGAACAGAGTCACTATTTCTTCACAGGTAGGTAAACTTTAAACATTTATACGATGTGCACCAGTCAAAAGTACGACAACTTAGCAGCACTTTTCGGCCATTAGAACCTTTTTTTATAGTGTGAAAGATTGAAAATAATGCCCTTCTGTTCTCAGTGCTGGGGGCGGGGAGGGGGAGAAAGAAAGGAGGGGGATTTCAAAAATGTTTCTTGCTCAAGGTTCATTAATAAAACTTGACACATTTCCTCCGTGAATACGCACCATATTTACCTAGGCACGCAACTACCTAGTACCCATCTAACTATGTACCTAGAATTAAATTCACTTTAAACGTACCTACATCTTGCAGCCAGGACAGCCTAAATAGGACGAAATCAAAAGAAAAGTACAATTCACTCCACACAATTCTTTACAAGAAAAATATGTTAAATACTGACTTTTAACCAAAACCCTTAAGTCAAAGGGTATGCCGGCTCACATCAATCTTGCCTCAGAAAGCAGAGTGCATATGTCGGTGTCGGTTTTGATTATCACCAACCTTGCCTTTCACAGTTTCAGGCTTTGCGCAGTAAAAAAGGAAGAACGCTTAGTTGTGTTTGCTATGACAGTCTTCTTTGCAGCTTTTCCAAAACGTTTTTGCACTGGGACAAAATCCCGAAAAACTAAAACTCGGGCGAAATCTATCGTATAGTTTCCTCTACTATGTTAATGGTTTTAACTCTAACGTTGTAGTCTTTTTTATAAAAACGAAAAGCGTTCCATACGATTGACAGGGAGCTAATTTTGTGGCGAGTGTGCCAAAGTAATGGAAAGTTCGAAACCAGTCGTTCATGTGATATAAGAAAAAAGTCATTATAACATTTTCATCTCGGTATAGCTTTCATGACGGATTACGGATTACATGATATAATAATAGAGTAAAACAAATATGCGTAATCAAATCGATATAGGGTAGATAACTTTGGAATTGCGCGAGAATTGATATTCGAATATCGTACACGGGGTCTTCTTGTATCAACTGCATATGGCCTCTTTGCTGTGCACTCTAAACTCCGGCGTAAGCTTTAAATAGGGACTGTTGATGAAATCCTCTAGGCGTGGCAAATTCTAACAAAACCTTCTTACTTAACAGTAGAATCACGTACAATGTTTCTTGGGAGATCTCCAAACGCGGAAGTAAAATTCGCCTATTGTAATCAGCGCAAGTCGATCAATTTAACTTAGTGGTCGTATAATATAGGGTATAAGCCTACATGAAAAGACAATGTGTTCAGTACCTTATGCGCTACAACTGGTTCACCGTCTACCATCAAAGTGATATCATGAAAGTCTTGGCCACGCGCGCCCTGTTGAAAGTCCAAAAGGTCTTGCTGTAACGTCTTCTCTGTAAAAACAGGGAAAAGCAACGTCAGTGAAATTTAACTTTCGCCACGCGAAAAGACGACGGGTTCTGTAATAATCGCTTTTTACCGTACCTGGATGCGTCGATCTGCATTGATAATCTCCTGGAAGAGGGGCACTCGCCTTAAAAAATGGTAATGAAATAACTCATATTTAAACCTTTCTCTACTTGTCCAGTCAAACGATTATTTTCTAAATATTATTCCTCTTTGAATGTGTCCCGCTTCATTAACCAATGTAAAGTGGTTCTAATAGTTTATTCAAGTCACCCAAAGTCATCTCGCCTGAACAACGCACGAATATTGTCGCACGAAGCAGCTGACTAACACAGTTACGCTGTCACTGTCTTTTTACTGTCTTTTAGAACAAAAACATACATTTTTAAAGTGCTTTCTAGGCTTCGTAAATATCAAAAGTCATACCAGAAAGAAAAAAAACATACATGCCAGAAAAACATACATTTTTAAAGTGCTTTCTAGGCTTCGTAAATGTCAAAAGTCATGCCAGAAAGAAACCACTGCTCGCAGGGTACCGTTCTAATGCTTGTCGTACTGAGTCAGGGGCGAAACAACGCTATCCCACCCCCTAGAATTATTTTGATGCCTATGAAGTTTAAAAATGGCTATCTACGCAAAGTACTAGTCCAGTTTTGAACCGTGAAATAAGCACGGAACATGTTTTACGGGAAAAATATACTTATTGCTTATTAAATCGGACTTTTTAAAGGCTAAATGGGTAAGCCATGTGCGCCTTCGCATAAGTGACCCTCTTGGAGTTTAACGATCAGAATCTTATCCAATAATAATAATTTAAAAAACAAACAAACAGACGGCACCCTTGGTAATCCAACCGCCACGTTCCCAGAGTTCTCTCCTTTTCTTCCCCCGGAGCGGGAGAGGGGACGGTTTGGAGAGAGCCCTGGGAACGAGGTCGCGGGTAATCACCTGTGGGACCTGCCTTCTTCTGATAATTTCAACCATAAGTCTTTGAGGTACAGACTCAAAGTTCTTGCTCATTATGATGTTGTTGTAGTTCGCTTCACGAACAATAAAACGAAGGCAAAAATCCTGCAAATAAAAGAAACCAATCACCCTTTAATTCAGCAAGAACACATCGATCTCAAATTTAAGTGAGTAAAAAATGCGACTTTGTATAAGTGTCTGTACCTTTAGCGGATCAAGCTGCAGCCGAGCAGCGCTGTCCAATGCCACAAGAACGTTTTCCTGGCAGATTGAAGATTCGATATACTGCACACACAGCGCTTCTAACGAGCCAATTTCCAGCTGCAACATGAAATCAATTCCCATGTTAAGTTTGATTATTTTCTAGCAACTTTTTGTTATAAAAACAGTAAATAAGGACTGGGACCGATATCAGGTGAAATATTCACTAACATGGCGCACTGGTTTTTCCTCTATTTTCTATCATCCATTTTATTGGTTCGAGCTAGATGAAAATATTGGAATAACACTGTCATTAATAATAAATTAACCTTGAGAGCCAGTCTATAAACATCCATGATTAGAGTGATGTCCTGCGAACCTTGACAATCTGTTTAAACAAGTAACATTGATTAGCAACTCTCTCGGAAAATCTAAGGGTTCTCAGAATGGGTTACAGAAAAGGACAAAACAACGACCACATCTTAAAAAATGTTTTGAGGAACCTCTCCACATATCATATTGAAAGCCATTTTTTTAGTTATTTTTTACCCAAAAGGACACCATTACAAACAATATGAATTAAAAGGAAAATCGCTGATGAATCGAAGCTATGTAATAATGAACTACACGAGTCGCAGACTCTCCGACACCTTTAAACAGTAAACCACTTGACGTCCTGTCAATACTGTGGAAAAGGTCACAACATTTAAAAGTCGAGAGTAATACCTTTGACCAGAGGAAATATACAGTCTGTGTACATGTATCGGAGAGTGACCGCGAAAGACTGGAGCTCAACTTCTGGGAGCCTCACTTCCAGTTTGTCTTCCTCTTGATCTTGTTGCGCTTCTTGATTTGCCCTCTACAGAAACCAGACACCCTATTAGCCTTTTATCCGTCAATATGTCAGAAATGGCCATGTTCAATAGAAGAATCGGTGAAATCGAAAACCTTTTGACTGGTCTTATATTGTTGTTGACGCACCATGTGACCAACAAAAAGACTGTAACTAGAATGCACGATGTTCAAAAACACACAAACACCACAGTTCTCAAATTCTTCACTGACTTAGGGTAAGCGCTCAAAACGTCAGCTCTTTACGATGGTCTATTTACTTTGTCAGTAAGCTGAAAATACAGTAAGACCTTCCCAATACGGCTAATACGGACACCCGGGGAAAGAGCCGAGTGTCCGCTCGGCAGAGAAGTGTCTGTATTGCAGAGGTAGGCCTTGTATGAAGTTTGGTTTCTTTGGGACCAAACGGACTCATCCCCAGTCGTCTCTTATTATTTGTAAGCGGTCACGAAACGGTCGCGAGAGACTATGACGGCATCTGGTGCGAAGGGGATGATGGGAAGCTGGAAGAGGGAAAGGAGGAGACTCTCCTCTTTCCTTTTTCCCATCATCCCTCGCACTTCTCTCGTTAATGTTAATTTTAAGACTAAGAGACGACTGGAGACGAGTGAGGGACCAATAGAACTGTCCAGGAGGTAAAAATGTCCGTATCAGGTAAGTTTTTAGCTTAACGGGATTTGAGACCAAGAGAAGAACTGTCCGTAATGAAGACATGTCCGTATTGCAAAAGTTCGGCTGTACCAAGACAGTAACAATCAAAAATTCACGTAAACACATTTTAAAGAAAAAAACTATTGCACCTATTATGTTGAAACAACGCACTAGAAAGAAAATCATACTGCTCTGTATCTGACGAACTAAAATACAAGAAGACAAGCACGAAATTTATCCTTACTTGCAATCTTTCTCTGGCTCGCAATAACTGTGCTCTCAACCAGGTCGACCTGGCCGCGACAACGGCTGCGTGAGCCGGGAATCGAGTCTCTTCCTGAAAGTGAATTTCATTCGTTACAAACACGTTTAAACGGGTTCATCAGCTCTTTCATTATTTCATTAACTGGATGATGATGACGATGATCATCATCACCTTTATCATCATAACGTCGACCACTAGGACTGAATGAGTAACGAGTCCACACTCTTCATGGCGAGGAAATGAGATAATTTTTCAGATAAAAAAAAACCAAGTAGGGAGCAAGAAAAAAATCATAGCACAAGGCGTAAAAAGTATGATGATCTTCAGCGTCTAATTGAGTTGTAGGAAATCAGGTGTTGACAGGCCAAACACGATTCATAAGCTCCTGACCTCACGTGACCTTACGACTTTGCTCCACTAACATGAATATCTCCCTGAGAATTTTCTTTTTATATGAAACAAGACGCCTTTAATAGGCGTTATTGGGCTGCAATAGTGTAATATTTTCTATCCTGGCGAACGGAGAAAGCTAATTTTATAATTGAAATGTGCCACAGGCAGCCCAATAATAAGGGAAGGCTCTTAATGGTTGATTTTGAATTAAATTCAATTTGCTCATCAAGAGGACGTTCAGGTTGGGCACGTAGCAACGAAAGGTAGAATCTTCTTATGTAATTTATCGTTCTGTTGTAAAGCCGACTGGTGATAAGAAAATTTAACCTCAGAGGTGCCTACCTGGCCCACAAGGAAGACCATGTCGCAAAACTGCTTCGCTTCCAGTAAGCGACCAAAATCGTCTCTGAGCGTGCACCGAGGATAACTAGCCAACTGAAGAGAGATGGAACCAGCAAATTTACCTCAACAAGAATTAAAGACCTGAAGACAAAAGAATTAAATGTGGGAATTTACCTGAAATCTGTAGAGCTCGCTACTTCGCACATTGTTATCCACGGTTCCGCCAAATATGTACATTTCGTTATTAATAACATCTGCATCATGGAAAAGTCGTCCAATTGGAATCTACGACACAAAGGGTAATATAAATTCAATTAACCAGTTGGCTTCAAATTGCGTGCGGGCAAATGCGACTGAAGATTCTACTGGCTTCCACATAAAGAAAGAAAGAGATCACTCGTTAACGCCACTTCGCTATTCTTCTAACTGAAGTTTAATTTACCAAATGTGTTCGAGCTTTTCTTGGAGATGGAATAATGATGTGAAGATTAACTATAGCATGATCACTTATTCCACAACACCTTTGACCTGCTGTTTCTTGTATTTTAGATGTGCCGCGGTACCTGTGACAGACTGATATTTGTACATAGTAATGCATGCGCAATGAAGTGCATTGCGGCATAACATGCAGATGGAAGTGGTTAAGTGGTTAAGTTCCCTATCTTTAGTCCGACTTATTCTCCTTGCATTTAAGAGCATTTCTAGGACTACACTAAGCGAACTCTGAAGGTCATATCACTAACTAGCAAATCGTTTACTATCGATGATCATCGGATCGCACAAGCAAACATCTTATTTCATTTGTTACCTCACTTTCTCCCGCTGGCTGCACGATCTCCCATGTCTTTTCGTCAAGAGAAAATCTTTTAATACAAAGAACAGATAACACTCCATTACGCTAACATACGCATGCGCGATTATCCAGGAGGATACCGTTTCAGTAGCATTAAAGTATTCTGAATACTGTTAATGTCATTCGCCCTCCGGCAGGGATATTGGATTATCGCAAGGCCTTACCAAAATACCCATTACAAGTACTCGGGCGGGGGAAAGCTAAGTCATCATTTGAAACACATTTGTAGGACTTAGTTATGCCATTTCGTTCTTTCTGTAGTGATAAAACAAAACCGTGGAGGTGCTTTAGACCTAAAGAACCATATAAAGTTATTCTGTTCTTGTTCGTTTTCGGCGGAAAGAATTGATATGCGGGAATTGTGCTGGAAACAAACAGACAAGTTCGCAAATGAAGAAAAACAGAGTTTTTATTGAGCGAGTGAAAAATAAAATAAATTGCTCAAAACGGAAGCTAATATCAGGGGGGATGAAGAAAGAATGGGGCGTTGGTACCCCCATACCTGTATAGATCGGAAGGTAAAGTGTTGTCAGCTACTCCTCCAAACACATAAAGGTACCTATCATACGCTACCATGCTGTGACCGTAACGCCGCTGAGGTGGTGCAGGCGCACCACGTAACAAATGGGCTGATGGGATACGGGTCCACCTGTAACAGAGAAATATAAAGAACACAATTCATGCATTAGCTATGTTGGTAGTTTGTAGACGGAAATCAAAGTAGGTAAGAGCTTGCTTTTTCAATATAAATTTAAAAAGGTGCACAAGAACTTGGACGTTTCTGTAGCTTGAAACACCTTGGGACTACTGCTACTCCCGCAGGGTTGATCCCTCATGTCCGATCCACAACCTACTACAACACATGTAAAATGGAAAGAAAATTCAGAAAGCAAAATAACGGGAAAAACAGCCGAAGTTTCCAGTTTCGTCGCCTGTCATGTTAAAGTAAATTTGATAAAATTTAAAATACGTAATTCTATCTGTGTAACCCTGCAATTTACTGCCAAACTGCTTGTCTGTTTTTTGCAGAATCTTTTCCTTCGACTTACCTCTGATCCAAAAAATTGAACTCAAACATGTCATTGGTAATCTTAGTTCCACTTTGACCCGAAAACACAAACATGCTGTCCTTGACAACAGCAACAGGAAAGTTGCAGCAAGTGGGTGGTCTGTCTCCAGATTGTTGTACCTACAATCAAAATACAAATGCAACTTTTGTTCCTGTTCCTGAATTTTAATTAAGCGATAGACCACAATTTACATAAGTTTAACTTTATCCTAAACCCGTGCAGGATGTTGGCATAACATAACACGTACTTTTCAATCAACTTTTATCAGCTAACCTGCGTAGCAGCGCAGGTTTTTTGGGGGGCGAAGGGAGAAATTTCAAGGACGCGCGCGCAGGGGAGAAGAGGCCTCCTCTTCCATTCGCGTGTTACCCTCGCGCGCTCTTTAAGAACTTACCAACAATACTAACCGGCGTCTGCCACCAGGGCTATCTTTTAGCTGAATTGTTACGCCACTACTATCCGTCGCACCTTCAGAACCTATTCTTATTCTAATTCTGGTTAGTGCAAAAAATTTCACTCTAAAGCAATGTCTGCAGCAATAATCTCCTTTCAATTCCACCCAATCTGTTAAATCGCACACTTCGGATTCTTGAATTTGGGTTAATACACCACTAACATTTATAAAAACCCAAAACGTTATAAGTGCGTCTTAAAAAGTAATTATAATCCAAAGCCGGTTTGTTTTTATATAATTTTTTAAGTCGGTTAAATTCATTTCTTAAAGGACGCTTGTCCATTCTTAAGTGCACTAGTCCATCTAGGGTTAATTCCAGCTCGTTAATTCTTCGGCAATGCGCGCATGAACACAAACTAATTGATGCGAGAGAAGAGTCTCCTGAACAAATCCAATGCGTTGAAGGACAAATATGCCTGACTAACACTTCAATCAGGGAATGCCTATAAGTCAGAAACATCAAACGTTCTTTGACTAATCAAAGACTGAATGCTAACTGACTATCAAACGTGCTCTCTTATGCCTAGCCTGCACAATAGGTGTACGTAAAGGCGTGGTGGATGAAAGACTGAATGTTGCGCAAATTAACATAGGACGCGCTCCGAGCGGTGGATCAAACAATTTCAACTTGCGCGAATTTACAGACGATTGTTTAAAAGTTCTCAACCGTTTTATTCACATTATCGCAAACATGGCTAAAGAAGCAATGCTTGAAACCAGCTCTGATTTCTACGCTGTTCCCGCCGAAACGGAGTCCGCGATCCTGACCTTATGGAGTGCCAATCACATTAACAAATACCACCACTGTGAAATGTATACACATTCCAAGTCCCAGTTTACCCGGGATTTTAATTTAACCAAGGCGTTACTTCATTTGACAGAGCTCACGTTTCAGGATAGCTCAGATTACGAAATCGTTAAAGAAGGATTCAACTATAGTCATGGCGAGTTTTATCTTTACAAGTTTAATGTGGATCGGATCATCGGATACTCGATCGAAGCTGAACAGTTTCCCAAACACATTGGTATTTTTTATACCTACCGACCTTGCGACGGTGATCAGTTTAATATCGTCACCGTGCGCAGGTAAGTCTAAGTTATATAGATTCTAAGGTTGCTTGTTCAAAACCCGCGAACCCGAACAACGTTTTAAAACGTTTTTAGTCATGGTAAATGCGCACTGCGCACCTTCAAGGACATTTTATCTGTCCCTCAACTTTTCATTTTCAAACTTAACCACAAATATAGTCTCCCTTTACATCTTATTATCTATAACAATGATTCCGTCGATGTTTTGCCGATCACGTCACGATGTATCTCCGATCAAGTCACGAAGTGTCCCGACAAAATATGTCCGAAGTTACGACGTATTCCGAACAACTTACGAAATGTCCGACCTCATTAGAATAAGAATAGGTTCGAAGGTGCGACGGATAGTAGTTACACCTTAGTATCTCATCCAACAGTTTAAACCAGTTTAAAAACTAATAAAATTGAACCAGACTAAACTGAACCCGGCCAGCAACAGCAGAAAACTGAACACTCATGCACTTTAAGAACACCAGACTGATCCTAAAATAATAATTATACGCACAAATACCTCTTGCCACCGTGGGTTGGGGTCTGTCAAACAAATGGTCCAAAGATCATCCAGTCTATGGGTAATGCATGAAATAAGAAGTTACTTTTTGCTTCTATTCAGGTTTAATGTGGTTTGTCACAATGAAATGTTTATGCGCCATCTATCTTTTACGAGATCAATTAACTACGCTACCTTTTGTTCCCATCATAGCCAGCAAATATCCACAAGTTGTTCTTGTAAACTGCCGCTCCATGGGCGGATCGTGCAGGCGGCAATCTATAATGGTGTCAATTGGCTATCAGTCAAATGGAAAAGGAGGATTCACGTCCATAAAACTCCACTCTACTTCCATAAAGCTACAGTAGACTGTATAACTTATCACATCAACAAGACAAATACTCCGGCCTGGTATGAACCCCTCCCTGCTCACAAAGGCACATAACCCATAGGCGCGGCGCGGTGCAGCTTCGTTCCTTTACAAAAACCGCTCCAAAATCACTGTTCTATGTGTGAAAAAAAGCCCTATCTGAACCGGTTTTCATGCCGGTGCAAGAGTTATCCTTATAATGTACGCTTAGCCCAACTTAGTCCACCAATGAAAGAAACAAGGAGAAATACAAGGTGCAGTGGCCCAAAGTACCAAACGATTTTAACTTATACTAACACTGATTCACGGAAGATTATGATCAAAAGACATTAATCCTTCTTGCAATAACTGAGTGATTCTTGCGCGCTTATTGATGGAGTTCGAACTATAATCTGTGAAAACGTGTACATTTTTTGTACGTGTTATACGATGCACTGAATACTACATGAGCTGTGACTGGTCGTTGCCTATGTTGTACACTGTTTATGATCAGAGAGTAGGCACACAGGTGAAGTCATTGGAAAAATGTTTCCTCTTTTGTCACATGTTTTGTCCGACTTGGTGCACAGTTTTAAAAATGTTTAAGGGCTTGCGAGATTATTTGGAATTGAACAAGTACAAAAAAGACCTCGGGTTTTTGCAACTCGAAAAATCCAATCCGTGCATAACGTAGGAAAAAATTCAAAAAAGCCCAGCAATATGACACACATTATGCAAATATTCCGCTTTGAGCCAGTGAAGGCCTTGGAAAAAGTATATTAACTTTTCATGGCTCGATGGGGTTTTCAGGGTCAATACCACCCAAGTTTGAGCATAAACTACGCTGCCACTAACAAAGATTTGGAAACATTATCACCACAGCTGTATTAGATAAAGATGAAAATTTGTTAAGATCAGGATTATAATGGCATCGGAGTTGCCATAGCAACGAAATGATGTCATTACTTATTTCACTAGCAGCCATATTTCTCGGCACTGGGAACTCTTTGATGCTTGTGAAGTTTAGACAAAATCTGGGAGAGTGTTATCGAGATATTTTGGGATAAAGTTTTTATGATCAGAAATATGGTAAAAACTGGACAATCTTGATGTCCGGCCATTATCTGTCGAAAAATTAAGAACTTTTGAAATGAAATTTCACCTCACAGTAGTTTCAATTTATTTAAAAACGAGTGTAAAAGATCACAGGGATAGCCTACTGCAGAAAACAAACAGATATCGCAAAAGATCATCAAAATGTCTTAAGAACATCAATGTACTTGCCTGTGCCACTTTTTAATAGGCCATTTCCATGTTTCCCTGGGGCTCTGTATCAAAACGAACTTAAGTGCTCAGCCTTTGACTGCAGCAGGATTAGCTCAGTTGGTAGAGCATTTGACTGCAGAGCAGGAGGTCGCGGGTTTGACTCCCAGGGCCGGACCAACACTCAGGTTCTTAACCCTTTAAGTCGCAATATCCACATACAAATTCTCCACACTGATTTTCTTACATTTACTTAAAGAATTAGTTGAGAGAGTTTGTTAACAGATCAAAGCATTTTCTCTTTAGTGATCATTTTATTAACTCTCATAACCATTTCTCTTGGCAATATATGGATATTGTTAGGAGAAAATTGATGTTGGTCACTATTGGGACTTAAAGGGCTAAAATGACTAAGAAATGAAGGTACTGCCTTTGCCCTGCAAATAGCTAGACCTTCGTGTAGCTCGGCTGACCATGAAAAATGGCGACCCCGTCTCCAGTAGGAGACTTAAAAATAGTGTGACCCCCAATTAGTACTTTCGTGCTAAATACCTTGACACTCAAATAAAGTGGGTTTTTTATATGGAAATAATTTTTCATTCTGATGCAAATAAAACTCATTTTCACAAGAAAGGTTGTGCACTTGGCCTCATTTTGAAAGTGAGGGTTTTGGAACTCAGAAGTGGACTATTCTTACAACATTTTGACATCTTCCATGATCTATAACTGAACAGACATTTTATACAAAGAAATGTAACCTGTTCGATTAAATTAATAGAGCATAGCAAACTGCTCTTCATTACAAAAAGTATATTTATGTCATGAACAATATCAACCTCGTTATACTTAAAATTCTACTCTGTGTTTATCAACGTTTAGTACCTTCCTTCTATACGCCACCCTGTCCACTGACCAGTGTTGAACTTGTATTCAAACAAGTCATTCTTGTTTTGAAGGTTGGAGTTGGAGTAAAGATCACCTACGTGGCAACAGTTAAATTAATGCAGTAACAAATGAAGGGAATAGTCTAAGGGCAGCAGTACATACTGTACACTATAACTGTTTATGGTCGTCACTGTTTGCTTTATAAGGAAAGGTCTAACCATTTGTAAGCCAAAACACCTTGGTCGATTCTGGTTCCAGTATAGTTGAACCCATGACCTCCCTCTCTGTGATCAAGAGCTCTACCTCTACCAACTGAGAGGTCTGGCCTGCCACATAAATAACACACTACATTGTATGTTCTGTTCAGCTGGGGTTTACTCATCTCTACCTTTCATATGATTGTGGCAGTTTTAAATTGAACACCTTTTGATAACACTGCATTTTTTGCAGCGAACACAAACAACACTAAGATGTAACAAAACGTCTGAATTATTTTTTAAACCATTCTTTTTATGTTAACAGAAACCATGTAAGGAACTTAAAAGTGTGAAAAATAATATCAAATTGATAAGTAAGGCTTTAAAGTTAACTCGTACCTGTAAATCCACCAAACACTAACATATTGGGTCCAAAAATAACGGCAGAATGGTGATAACGGGGAGTAGGGGGAGCACCTTTTGTAACCGCTCTGCAAATATAAAAAATAGTAAGTTAAACATGAGTGATAAACCTGTTTATCAGTACTAAATATAAGTGACGGAAGTTCAGTGCCAAACCCGTCTATAGTAATTATTATTACATTTGAGCTGTTGCAAAGTATACCTCCTCATCATGCAATTCCAGGTAGCACTTAAACAAGATTGCTTTTCCCAAGCCCTCATTCCTGGGGTTATATGGTATTGTAGTGGTCAAGGCAATAAAGACCCACAGGACCCCATTAAGAGAGTTATTGTGTATTCAAATGATGACTACCAGGTTACTTTAACTTCCTTCAACTTTAGCGTCCTTCCATGGCCAGTTACTGGTTGTATACTCTATCTAACCATTGAGCTATGAAGGGGTGACTGATATGGCAAGCAGGTCACAAGCTTGAGAGATAGTCACAGGACCTACCTGCTCCATGAATTGTCTTTGATGTCAAATCTCAACATGTCATTCAACATCCTCTTTCTGTAATAATAATTGTTTTATTAATAAATAAATCAAACTTATTCATAAAAACATTGATTATTAGACAATTCTTAATAGTAAATTACTTCAGGCCAACGACAGTCACCTTCCACCGAGAAAGGACAACGGTCTACAATCATCCATTACTCTTTCTGAACAACATGTTTTACAAATGGATTCTTTTACATCACCTTTGTGGGATGAGGAACCCAAGAAAAAACGAGGAAGGGCAAATCTGCAATGACTGAATGTCAGTGAATAATATGACACAATTAACTTGACTAACAGGCAGTCTTAAATCACAGCTGGCATGATCTTACTGCTCAGTCCCCAGTTGTTCAAAAGGTGGATAATGCTACCCACCAGAAAAATCTCTATCCACTGGATAGCACAAAATGGTTTCCCTTGTCTACTAAATGGTGATTTATCTGACGGACAGCACTTCTTGATCCAGGAGCTAGACCATGGCTGGTGGTCCTGCAGGGGTTTGAAACTGTGACCTCCAAATCAACACACCAGCACCCTTGCAACCACAGAGTTAAAAGGGTGTGGTTAGTTAGATCAGTTGAAAGAGCACTTATAAAAATCACTTTCTGGGCCGGGTTGTTTGAAGCTGGGTTAAGATAACCCCGGGAAAATTTTGAACTCAGATATGAGAGCTTTAAAGGCCAATTCAGTTGAATTTTCTTTGCCTACAATTTGATGATTGGATATGCTAAAAAAATAGAGAAAATTATCCGAGAGAGTGCTTTTGATAAAAAGAAAAAGAAACCCGGGTTAAACTTTAACCCCCGGTTAGTGTTAACCGGCGTTCGAACAACTGGACCCTGAAGTACAAACCACAGTACATACCCATTATCTCCACCAAATACATACAAAGCATCATTCCAGGCTACAAGTGTATGCTTGCTGCGCCTGTTAAACATGGGCATATAATAATCAATAATCAACAAGGTTAACTGAATGTACATTTTAGAACTCCAAAGAGACTGACAACCTGCCTTTGCCTCTAAGATTTCTAGGACTGTTTGGGTAATCACCTGTCCACGCTTAGAGACCATTACATTGCATGCGCAGTAGCCATGTACCAAAACAGGTAAAGCAAAGGGGTCTGTGAATTAAGGCCACGCTAAGTGATTCCTGCTCAGATATGAAATTCTTCCTTTTAATTCATAAGCATTTACAAGATAAATATTGAAGAAGAATCAAGCAGTTTAACCCAATGACCCTCTCAAAAACTAGCTCCCATACAGGTGTTTTAAGGGAGTCATGTGACCTCCTCTTAGTGGAGTGGAGAACCTAAATGTACAACTCCCTAAAAAAGTTTTCATTTTTTTGATGGTAGATTGGAAGGCTGACCAGGTCATGAGTGTTGACTCATTGTCTTTACATTACTGGTAACTAGCAAAATGGCTAGCAGCATTGACAACAGTACATGCCTGGCTATTTAACTATCTGACTGGTGAAAACGGTAGTACATACTGACCTTGACAGAATGGCTCTGGTTGGCTAACTAACCAGCCCACTGATTAAACTAACATGTATTTCTTTACAACACATGAGAATCCTGCTGACTGGTGAAAACGGTAGTACAGTGAAACCCTGCTCTACAGACACCCACTTAATATGGACACCTGTATATAACATACAGTTATGTTTGTCCTGATGGAAAAAAAAGCTCATACACTTTCTCAAACACCCAGTTAATACGGACACTATGGAATGTCCCATTGGTGTCCGTATTAACCGGGTTCCCCTGTACTGCTTTTTTGTGACTTAGTATTTTCTTTTGCTCTATTCCCGACATCCTAATGAAGTTGGAAATGCTAAATATGGGAGCTTTTTCATGATTGGGTGACTGACTGACCTTGACAGAATGGCTCTGGTTGGCTAACTAACCAGCCCACTGATTAAACTAACATGTATTTCTTTACAACACATAAGAATCCTGCTGAATCAGCAAATTGAAACAATCTGTAAGTGTTTGTTACCTAGCTCCAACAAACTCATCACATTCGGGCATTCCTTTCCATCTGTTGACTGTTACACACCGTCCAAAGTCCAGCGACAGTGTGTCAATAGCCTCTACGTTCCCGTCTATTTCAAACGGACGGCAATGAACATTGCCATTTCCGGTAGCCATCTTGAAATCCTCAAGGATAATTGCTTTCCACTCTGGGATCTAAACCGTGTCCTTAGAGTATGATTATCTCCATTTTGACGTACTCCTCAGTATTCAAATAGCCATCGAAACTGTATCATACTTTAAGTTCTAAAAAATGATACAAACAACTTTCAAAAAAGCGTCCTTTTGCCCAAACAATCGATAAACGCGTACACTAAAAACTGAAATAGAGCCCTAGCCGTCACTCGTGACTCTCAAAGAATTGTAAAAGGTGAAACAATAAGCTTTCACCTTTGCATAGCATGAAGATTTTTCTTTTTCGCCTGAAAGCGGTGAAGGTTGCCGTCTAGCTGATCAGCAAACATTTGTGACAATTTGTTGATTTCCTCTTGGAAGAGTGTCACGTGACGAAATATGAAAGCGCGGGAAGGACCTGGCAACAAATTTAAATTAATTCATTCCGCCATTTTGGTTTTGCTAGCTTGCAAGATGTCGAAACGTAAAGTACAATTTGCGGAAAAAGAATGCGAAGAAATCCAGGAGGCATCTTCCATGCAGCGAATCAAGCTCCATTCTTTGGATAGTGATGACGAGGAGGACAAAGATGATGAAAATACCGACGAAAAATATGTCTTACAAGAGGAAGATTTAGAAGGGCAAGAGGAAGCAACGATCGACTACGATGAAGGAATCAAAATAACGCCTTTCAACTTAAAGGAAGAAATGGAAACAGGGCATTTCGACGCTGAGGGAAATTATTTCGAGAAAAAAGAAGAAGTGATTCGAGACGAATGGTTGGATTCGCTGGACTGGGTGAAAATTAAGCAGCAGGGAGAGCAAGGTACAAAGAATCTGGACAATGAGGATGACAGCAACTTCGAAGACGCCGAAGAACCAGGTGACGAAATAAACGCCATGAAAGACATTCTAGGCATCATTTTACCCGGAGAGACAGTTCTGAAAGCACTCAGGCGTCTCGGTGGGAAAGAAAGCGGTCGGGGTAAAAGCTCCTCTGCAAGTGCACGTTGGCAGACAAAAGCAAAGAAACAAAAGGTTTCGGATGAGAGCCGCGAAAGTTCAACATCGGAAGCAGATAAACAGAGTCTCTTAAAGCTTACTGAGTTAGCGGACTATCTTCTTCAAAGAGGTAACTTTGGTGTTTACCAAGATACGTATGAAAAGTTGGCTCATAAAGTGAAAACCCTGGAAGAAAAACAAAGAGAGGATGAGGAAGATGATGCCCTGGAGGCCGCTTTTAAAGAGGGGGGAGGGGAGGGTGAAGATACAGCTAGCAAAAATGGCAGTGGGAGGGTGGACAATACTGAAACAGAGCCAGCTAGTGACAGTGAAGTTTATTGGCAGTATAAGTGGGAAAATACCAAAGATGCCACTATTTATGGACCTTACAGCTCTACTCATATGATGAAATGGACTGATGAAGGATGTTTTGGTGATGGTGTGTGGGTGAGAAAAGTGGGTGAAGATGATGAAGGTGGACAATTTTATAATTCCAAACGCATAGACTTTGAACTATATACTTGAGACAAAAAATGAGACAGTGCCAATTTGATATAAAGTGCTTTTGATTATAACACACAATTCGATAATGATGACACAACATAGGTGAACCTTTCAAAGTCAACCAGACAATATGATATGTACATGCTCATAAAGTGATTTCTCTGAAAAAGCATTTTTGTCAGGTGGTCACTTGCACTTTTCATTTACAAAGCTTATGTAGCTGAAGCTGTAGCAGGGTATCCGGTTAAACCAGCCTACACAAACATCAGAATTGCTTTTTGGGTTAGGAGAGCAATGTATGTTAAGCAGGATACATAATACTGGTAGTACCTGAAAATCATTTGTAAGGGGATTTCTGGTTGTTGTATGAGATTAGGTCAACCAGCTAGTAAAAATTGTAGAAGCTTCAGGAAAATAATGAGCATAATAAGAAAAGCACAACTGTGCAAGACAGCTATCCTACAACATGCCCATGTTAGTGAGTATCTATGTGAATAGTGGAAATTGCAGCCATTATTTGTGAGGAATAAGGTCAGAGCGTGGTTTGCTAGGAATTATGTATCTATGTGTTGAAAAGTCTTTTGTTTTAGGCATTGAAGCTGTGTTCTTACACAGGCTTGTAATAGAGGTGTCAGTGGACAAGCCTGTGAAATACTGTAGCATAGGGCAAAAAAGAGCGAGCAAAAAAAGTGGGGGATTGGGGAAAGTGGCGCTCCCCATTTTCCTCTCATTAAATTCTTTGTTTGCTTTTTCTACCAGCCTGAACCTGAACCCTCATTGGGGTAACCGAATGTTTCCTAAAACCACACTTTCTGTTTGTGAGGATTTCCATGCACACTTTAATGGAAAGCCTCTTATAAAATGCAGATATCAATAATATTTTGCTTATCACAACTCTACATCCTTGGCCAAAAGAACGGCCGTGCAAGGGGCCAGTTCATCTTCTCTGATAAAATCACTAAAGATGGATTAATGCAAAGGGAGCAAAGAAAAATCTTCAGGAAATAACCAAGCCTATTGATTGGATAAATGAAGGGTTGGTGAAAAAAACAACAACACCACCTAAATGTGGCAAAGATTTCAATAGTTAAATTCAAATGTAAAAATACAAGATCATAGCTTCTGTAATCAGCTGATGGTTCATGGTACAGTGTACCTCAAATTGGAGAACCCAAAAGTGGCCCCGTGAACATTGGTTGTTTTCTCAGGCCACAGACACACAATACAGTATTGAAACATAAAATCAAAACAGTACAGTTTGCTTTATTGGATCCATGTGATCCCTCGGTTTAATGACTTGTTCATAACACCACCAATTTACCTAACTACTTCTAAATTTACAATACTATTTTACAATACCACCTCCTCACATACTAAATAAAACCAAAATGTCTTCTTGACTGCTACAAAACATACTTTATCTCATCTTGAAGGTCTCTGTCACTCTTGGGTATACAGTTTACAGGGTCCTTTAAATTAGTGATATCAACAGAACTGACAATGTAGAGTGAAATTTATCAACTTGTACTTGTGACTTTGGAGTCCTAACACTATACAAGTATCTTGGAAAGATCTTTTTCCTTTATGGGTTTCTTAAGGGGATAAAACTTCCAAACTACAATTTGAACAACAGCAACAAACAATGGGATAAAACATAAAAGAGAAAACATGGCATCTAAAAGTTCTTGTGTTGTTGACCCTAAAAGAAAGAACAAAAGTCAGACCTGTGCAGCTACTAATAATAAGAGTGCAATTGATCATTTCGTCATTATATGTCTTGTTGATGCCTAAAAGATTGCTATTTGCAGACACAGACATTGTACCTCATTACCTCAGGAGAAGTTTTGGTGTTATAAGTTTTCTGGGTAAGACTAATGAATATGGTATTAAATATTTAATATGAGTTTTGTTATCTTGGAAATCTATTTTCAGTAAAAAAAAACCTCCTTTTTGAAATTTTTATGCCTACCAAATGAATGTTTAAGAAATTTTTGTACAGAAATGTAGTTAGTTTTGTGCTTCTAAGAAGTGAGCTATAAACTCGGACATCTGTTTAAGGTTAAAAATCCTAGTACATACCTGAAAGGCTTTTGTCTTTTTTCACATTTTGACTGTCCTAAAAACAATAGTTACATACTATTAATATTTAAAATACATGTCACTTTTGATATGTTGTGGTTTAAATTTAATTTTCCTTTGTATCAAACTCGTTATCACACATTAAAATATTGTTATTAATACCAAACAAAAAAAGGAGAATAAAAATAACTAAGCATAAAATTATACCACTACATAAATATTTTATCACCACTATAGACCCAAAATAAAAACATGCCTGAGGCTGAGGCATTGGGTTGGTCGACAAAGCCCAGATGCTAGAAAAATGGAATGTTGATCAATTACATCAAAATCCAATATTACTTGTTACACTCAGCCACCTCATAATATAGGTGCCAGGCAATCAGCACTTTTCTGTTTAAAGATTATACATCTCAACTTGTAACATTATTGGTCATGATAATAATGACTTGCACTATATAACCTGCTTAACTTCAATCAACCTGTTATCACACCTAGTACTTCAAAAACTGTGGGAAATCAGGAGCGAACGCATTCTTATTGCCTCTGTTTCACGATTGCAGTAATGCTCGCTATTTCATATTCTTTAGCTGTAATTATTAACACTTTTTTAAGTGTTGCCTTAAAAAAATTACCTTGTATCCATACCAAGACAGGATGTGAACGACCATCATGGGAGCCAAAGACTGAGCTGGTTTGGTGAACATTGCATTGGTGCCAAATATCATTGATGAAACAGGTGCACTGTAAGTACCAAGACAATGATATTATTTTTTTAATGTGGCAATAATGTTTCACATAAGTTCCAAGGAAATAACTCTTGTTTCCAAAAGTCTTTCAGATTTAATGTTTAATTTTTGTTTAAGAGTTGAATAGACTATTTTTCCTTAAGATCATTGAGATCGAGCACTTGTGTTATGGATAGTTATCTTAATTTCAAATGTTCCAGGCCGTCTAGCCTGGGGTACATATGAAAAAACTGATGGCTGCCCATACTTGTAAGCACTAGACCCTGATGCTCCTAGGAAAAAATAGGGGAATGTGAACAGTCTAGCAGTAATTTATGATAATCACGAAACCTATGATGTACATTAAATGCAACCAGCTTATTGCGTGTGTAAAATAATGCATGTATGTCCAGTCAGTTGTACTTCTTTCCCTTCCTTCTGGATCATGACATTACAAATTTTTTTTATTTAATATGTTTTACATCCATAAAACTAGTTCAGTGAAGCTTTAGAATGGAAGGTAAAGGACTTAATGATCAATAATCTTTGAAATTAACAGAGAACAGAAGTGGGTGCCATTATTATATGAAGGAAGTATAACTGTTATATATACCGTAATTTCAAATAATAGTATGCCTTTTGCTCACTTTCTTTGATATTTTTCCATGTCTTTATCAATGATGTCAGACACTGGTAAATTGAACAAAGAGAATGTTG
Organism: Porites lutea; assembly: GCF_958299795.1. NCBI lineage: Eukaryota > Metazoa > Cnidaria > Anthozoa > Scleractinia > Poritidae > Porites > Porites lutea. Next base: position 10,902,236 of record NC_133211.1, read on the forward strand.
CCTCTGGAAGGGTACTGGAATAAAAACCAACATTGAAACAGCATAGATAGAAGGTTGTCTCATAAAACACTCTACCATAAACAGTACTGGATTCCCATGAGGTTTTTGTGATATCCGGAGTAATCAAGTTCAAGAAAAGTGATACCAGCCAAGCCAAAGGCTGAGGCTTGATGGACCTTGATTATTTAGGATATCACAAAAACAGAATCTACCGGTAATAATTTTTTTATATACATTGTTTTGACGAAAATAATGACAAACTCTCTGTCACAAGGAACAGAATTGACAAATGTTCTTGGAAATCATGCACTGTGCACACAACCTAAAGATTAGTCAGTTATCTGCTAGCAGATAAGTCACTAATCTGTAGGTTTCACCAATTTCCAAAATTAACTGTAAGTTCTTAGCCAATGAGGACACAGATAATGAGTACAATGTATAATAATAAATAATATTGCATGTCAGTATTTGGAGTGTGATGAAATAAAATAATGGTAACTTACTTGTCAATAATCAGAAAAAGGTAAAGGACCCAAATATTATTTCTTCCAGCGAAAAAGACAATAGCAGGCAAAGATACCTAACAATAACAACAAAAGATAATGTTTTCATCTAGCATGGCAAATTGTACAGTGCTAACTTGTCCTATCTACCATGTAATGTACACAGTTACTGCATGCTGTATGAAAGTTCAGTTACCTATAATAATAATGATGATGATGATGATGATGATGATGATGATGATGATGATGATGATGATGATGATGATGATAATACTAAGTGATTACTATTAGTATTAATTATTATTCACTGTACTCACTTGTTTGTTCTCTCTGATAATTTTGCAAAGTAGCTCTGAGCCTATAGGTTATTCTGTAACCAGTTATCTGCTAGCTAGCTGATAACTGAGAATTATACCTCATTCAAAGCATTTTCGTTTGTTCTTAGAAAACATAAACTCTGTTCTATAGGACAGTGCATACCATTTTTTACCATTTTTTCCCTTTAAACAATATATAACAAAACATTATTAGAATCAGCTTTTGAGATATCAATTGAAGAATAATCATGGTTTTGGTAGGTGTTACCAGCCTTAAGACCTTAATAAATCAGAGTCGGCTGACAACCAAAGTCTTAACATTGATTATTCTACCAGTAAATATCATTAACACCTCATTCAATAACTGTTTATCACTACAAGTCAAGGAATAAGGAGTCACTCCCCAAATTTTCAGAACCGTAATTCAATAAAATGACTTTAATATAACAAATAAGACCTGGAATATACAATGTATGTCATGTCATTTAAAATATACAACGTATACTTTATACAGCATACAATGTCCTTGTGATAAATTTGTTATTTATTATTCACAGCATTCCAAGTCTTAATATTAAAAGTAAAAAACACCATTCTGAAGCTAGAATATGTTTTAACTTTAACATCTACATGTATTCCAACTCAGTCTTCAATCTCTTTACCTTAATGTAAAAAGACCATAAGATGAGCTTATAAGAACCAAATCTAGCCAACAGTGGACTTGTTAACAAAACAATCAGCTAAAAAGAAAGACAGAACATGTTTCAAATTAAGATTTAATATGACTGAGGTTTATTGACAGGCACTTTTTGTCTAGAATAAGCAAGTGTTGTTCATTTTATCGTTAATTTTTCTTTTAAAATGCTTGTCATTATTATCAAAAATAATTATTACTATCTATTGTTAAACAACTATGATTTCATTCAGATAAATGACTCAAAGATATACAACCAAGTGTGTTTAATTTATTGTAAAAAAAAAAGCTTTACAAAGGCACATTGTACATTGCTCATTATTATTGTACACGTTTGAAAATGGATGGGATTTGTAAGTCCAGTGAAAGTATTTTTAAAGCAATCGGTTAATTCTATTGGGTAGAATCAATAGGAATACACAAATTCATTTCACAACATTTAAGTAATGATCCAGGTAAGAAGGGAAGCAATTTCTTTTGTTGTGGCGCAATACACTTTCCTCACATAGAAATGTTTTCATTTTTACACAGAGAATGTATAAATCTACAAAAAGGCTGTTTACGAAAGAAAATGTATTTAAACTCCACTTTTAAAGGGTGTATTTTTGTGTTAAAACATGTCGACCAATCACAAGAGTTGCAAACAATGGCCAAGAAATGTTCACAATTTTACATGATCCGCACATACGATTTCTGTGTTACTTAGACTCAGACGAGATTTTGTTATAAGGAAGTTGGATAGAAAAAAAGGGATTAATATACATGCTGCTTTGCGAAGATTTCATAAAATTTGACGTTCAAACCGATCAGAACCTTAGTAGAGACAATAGTAAAGTTAGCACCTTTTTGCATTCCGACGTGTTCACTGCGTTTTGGTCCTCTCCTTCTTATCTGGACCATTACTTAACTATTATAAAAATAATAAATAATTCATATCTTGTTACTATATAATACCTACCTTAGGAAGCATGAATACAGACCCAGTAAGTATACTATACAGGATCTAAAAATTGAAAGAGATTTTTTGTACATGTCAGCAATTGAATTGTATGTGCATCCATAATATTATGTACATTCAAGTGCAAGCTTCTTACTTTTTTGCTAAATTCCATAAGTCATTCTAACAAAGGAGAATTGATGAATAATGCCTGGTAAGGCTCAACTCACACATTGAATAAATTATCTTTTGCAGTGACCTTACTTTAGCAGGAATGTGTCAAAAAAAGGTAAAAAAAATTGCTATACGTTTGTTACCAAAAGAAAAAGTGGTCAGCAATTCAGCCACACCCCAAAAGTACAACACAAGGAATGATTTTCCTTTCAATTATTAAAACGAGAAACATGCAGGCTAAATGACTTACAGCAGGAATGGCATTAGACCCTATCAGGTGTTCAACAAAAATGAGGAAGAAGTTGCTACCAAAAGTGACATGGAACACCTGAAAAGCAATAATGTAACTTAATAAATTCAATATTCTAACAGCAGAATAATAATATTAAATTAAATACCCACAATGTAGTGTAGTCAAATACAAATACAGTGCAATGGGTGGATGTAAACTATATAATGTAAAAAAAGACATGTAAACTGAAGACTTTATAATAAGTATATTATTGAGCATAATTATGTTTTATTTTTGGTGTGATATTTCATCATCCTTTTGTAGATGATGGGGGTTTTCCATATTGCAATACCACCCAAAGTCTGGTGTCGTCAGAATTTCCAATCACTATGAACAGATTGCGGCATTTCCAAACAATCATGCAAGATGCAGTATTTTGCATTTGGATCACATAGCATAATAATATTCCAGTACGTGCCACTTTTTGTGGCTACAGTACAGTTATTATGGTTTGGGCATCCCTAAATGCATGTCCTCATTAAAACTACAAGTACCTGGAAAAAATTCATTGCAACAAAGCAAACTGCAACAAAAAAGAAAGAAGATGTTAAGGGTCTTTATAATTTAAACTGTTCTCAGTGATACTGATAACCTGCAGCTACTTGAAACTGTAATAACACTGTCCAGTAAAAAAAAGGGGGACTCAGGAAGAAAATGTTAAAAAAAGCAGAGAGGAGGGGATCAAAAGAAGAGAGGGCAGCATCGTTTTGAAACCTTAACACTACTGTATCTCAAGATTTCACTTTAGCACATACATGCCTTAGACATCCCACATTGTAAGTTAACTTATTATCTAGCATCAGGAACAAAAGCTACAGCATACTATTACTTTTCATTTAATGTTCATCAACAGCAAGAACAACACATTTTAACAATATTTTAGGTTATATAACATTGTCATCACCCTAAATGGAGTTTTGGGCATTGTTGTGTGAACTTGCCTCATAGTGACCAGAACCGGTTCTAACATTGAAGAATTTATATATTTATTTATTTATACAAGCTTTGCCAAAAGGCTTGGAACTCTCACATTCACAAAGTGAGCTCCACTATAAGGACTAAAATGGGTTTACAGGTTTTATTGTGATTTTAACACTAACAAAGTGAAATCATTGTTACTAATAAATATGTGTACCAAAACTTCTTTGGGTTAGAATTTGCCTCAGAAGCGTAATCAGAGGTATTGATTCTTTTGATGTTTTTCCATCTGAAACAGAATAAAGTAAAACAATATTAATTATTAAATTTCAATCTAAAATGAATATAAAAACAATGTATTATTTTTTAAAATTTTAGATCTGCAGGTGGTGAATTAAATGTAAAGATCATCACAGTTACAGACTAAACTTCTCTAGTAGTGTTAAAAGAACTAAAACAGATAACAGACTTCACAAAATTTACTTTGATCTGATGTATTGCCAGAGGTGGATGCTTCCACTGCAACTTGTACGTTCAAACCAGTGTACCTCATCAATAACCAACTTAGGAGTGCTACTATGACACAGACAGCTTGGAATGAATGGAAATTACTCTGCTGTCAACAAGACAAAGAACATATTAACATTTATTACTTAAAAATCATCAAGATATAAAACAACAGTACTTATACTTTGAAAGGCTTTCATGTGCGGCCAGGGACCAGAGATTTTGTCTGGGTATCAGAAATGAGAGCCCCATATAGCTACTTTGGTAGAAAAACAATCACAATATCTATAAACAGAACATCTCAAATCTCTGGTAACCTTTTCCCTCTCATGGCCTGTTTAGTTTTGGGAAGGGCTTCAGAGTGGTTTGCACTGAAGTTTGGCACAATTATTTTCTATGTCCTCACCTAACATCTATATGAAACAGAGTTTAATGGGTCAATTAATTCTACTATTGTTATCATTTATATTTATCATTAATTTATGAAGTCAGTAATAATAACATTATTCAATTCTCTTCAAAAATAAAGTGACAAAGTTAAACAAACCTCATCTTTATACACACTTGTGCTTATGAAAAGAGCAGTTGAGCCAATAATAGAGGCTACTAGCCTGAAAAAAAAAACAAACAAACAAACAAACAAAGGATACATAAATAATGTACTAATTATTTAATTGTATTTTTAAATTTCAGTGAAATTGAGAAATCCAAAGATTTAAATAAAAAATTGCCATTTGAACATAAAAAATGCAAAAAATCATTACTTATCATTTTTAAGATCTAAAAGAGGCCAAAACAACATAAATAATTTTTCCATGCAAAAGAAATCACAATATTTATTATCACTTATCTACTCATTGAAAACAAACATAGTCAGTTGTTGTTATTATTGTTATTATTATGATTATTATTCATTCAAGTCAAATTTAATGCTAAATAAATAAGCCGTGACTGTTATTTGTAATTAATAATTTTGATGCAAGAGAGACGTCATAAATAAGATTTCAGCAAAAGAAAGTAGAGTTCATTTCATATTCTTTTGTTCTTACGAATATTTGAGAGTTGACTGTCTTTCTTCTTGATGTGTAGAAATCTCAGCAAAAAGAGCACACTGGGCAAGTAGTACTAAATGAAAAAAAGGGCATTTTATTAGGTTGTGTGAGGACTCCAAGTTTTAATTCAAGTCTTCCACCAATGTATTTAATCTCTTTAAATACAGCAACAGTAGTCAACATGGGACAAAGTCTTCTCCCAGAAACATCAACTTCTTTTCATGTGAAAGTAGGCAAGTCTTTGGGAAAAATCCCCATCCCCTCCCTGAGTCTGTGATGAAAGGATTCATCAAGATTTGTGTATTTTCACACACAAGTAGAGTTGCCCTCTGATGTCAATTATAGGCCACTTCCAAGTTCCAAAAACCCCCACTTTCAAAATGAGGCTAAATGCACAACCTTCCTTGTGAAAATGAGTTTTATTTGCACGAGAATGAAGAGTCATTTCCATATCAAAGGTTGAGCACTTAACCTCCTTTTGCTGCAGAGGCCCGGGGGAACTCGGAAATGGCCCATTTGTAATTAATTGTCTGCTATAAAAAAGCAATATTTTTTCTAAGATGTTCCTCTACAAATGCTTAGCACTCTAGTACATTTAATGGTCATGATAATAATAATTATCATAAAATAGAATTAATATTTATTATATTTATACCAAAAGTGAAGAGTCCATCATAAAAACACAGGGACACCATAAGATGAAGACCAACCACCCAATCACCAGTGAAGCCAAGCCACGTCCAAGGAAACCATGGAGAAAGAAAGCTGAGATCAGTGAAAGAAAATGAGACAGTTTTAGTTTCAAATCTACTAACTTTCTGCACAGCAGACTTGTATCTATTCTTAACATTGCATTACTAGACAAGTAGTAAATAAAATAGATAAATAAATAATAATTAAAGGTAGCACATCAACCAAGTGGTTCTTCATCTACCTAATTCCTGAGTCAAATTGGAGTTCGGAAATGGTGGTTTTTAAGGAGAGGGGGAAACCTCGCCGAGCATGGCAGAGCTGAACCAACAACAAATCAACCCACATATGGCATCCATGCCAGGATTTGAACCTGGGAGATACTGGTGGGAGGCAAGTGATCTCACCACTCTGCTCTTGCTTCCCTACAAGTGACAAGTGGGACAGAAAGACCATGCCGTAATAGATTGATTATTATTCACAGCTGCAGACATACATTCATCGCACTGTCAAAACTGTACTTAACATACAAAAGCCATGTATCTGGGTCTACTATTTTTATTACATCTATAGCCAATTACAGAAAAGATCCATGCCCTCCATGGAAGGGTATTGTTCTCTGACGCCAATCCCTGGCCTGTGCAAATGTGAAGTTGCAGAAAATCTTTATACTCACCCATAGAAGGGACTTGAAATTCCTTGGGGAAGAGGGGTCTCCAAGACCAAAAAAATTAAATGAAATGCATAATAATCATTGGAATTTACAAAAGAGTTTAAAATTTTTGAGGCTTTAAGACCTTCTTCCCCTGGAAGAAACAATCCTTCTGTGGGGGAAGAATGCTGAGTATTTTCTGAAACTGAACAATGAAAGAAAACTTAAATAATTTCTGAGTAATATTTACTGACCTAATTGCAAATAAGGGAGCACCATAAAATATTGCCAGCCTTCTTTTTCGTAAAACTATCCAGGTGGAACTGTCCTTGGGAGGTAATGAACAGTTTCAAAGTAAGCACGTGAACCACATTAGCCTTGCTCCTCTGCTGCAATGATTTATTGCTAATGCAAATACATGTACCCAGAACAGGTACACCAGAAACAAATTATAGCAAAAGGTTAATAAATTTCCTCCAAAAAGGCACCTAGCTACAGTTTATACAAGACTGTTAGTATATCCTTACTGCTATAGCTGCAATAACATGAGGAACAAAACCAATTTTTTTTGTAATGTTTACAGTCTGGTTTAATCTGCTCTAGAACTGATCATGAATAAGAGACATTTACAACTCAGAATTGTACACTTTGAGTAGCAGACAGTACGTCTCATTTACCCTTGAGGCTTGCAGGTACATTTGCGTAAAATATTGCCTGTTTGTTTTAGCACATGCATGTAGATGGCTTCAACTGTGACTTTCAACAATATCTGGAATAACAAACCACTAACAATGATAACAGGGCTGCAAATAATTTTTTTTTCTCTTGAAAGGTCAGACATCACCAAAAAAAAGGTTGAACTTTTATATTGGGTAAAATACCGGACATAACTACGCTAAAGTAAAGAAAACTGCATTACCCAAGTCAGTGTTGTTTCATGACTTTGAGATTGTCCTAACACAAAGTAAGATTTACTCAAGGTAGATTTTTATTCTTCCTAGCCATAAGATGAATAATGATAAGAAAATTCTCCTGACATAATTTCTGAACACAGGGGGATTTCGTCAGTCACTAGTAAATTTTGGTCAGCTAATGTCCGACTGTTATTTTCAGCCCTGTGATATACCCTAATGAAGCGGACACTTCAATCATGATCTACATGAAGGTAAGGTAACAAGTAGGGCAAGTACAAGACTTGGACTGGAGCAACTTGTTTACATAACATGTAAACAAGTTGAAAAATAGAGAGTACAAAATGGGTATTACTGTCCAGTAAACTGTTTAGAATTTTAATTAGGTGATCCAATCCAAGTTTTGCATGTGTGTAAAAGAATGTAATGAAATTATAGAAATACCAATATATTGTCACCATACCTGGAAATAACCAAACAATGGGTCATTGATGGCATTCCAAATAAGGAACACAACTTGGGCGATGTTAAACCAATAGTTTGAAATCCTAAAGGCCCAAAATAAAAATATACATCAAATTGGAACCTCACACCCTCCTATAGATAATTTGGTATAAGTTGATTTTCACCCCCTTAGAAAAAAGATCAGGCTATTTTCAAAGGTGGTGGACAAAACACTGACCCCTAGTCCATGGACTACCTATATGGACAACCCTTAAATGGACTACACTGCTGAAATTTAGTGATTAGGGTTAGGGAACTGATTAAGTCAGGTTCCATTTAGGGTCATCAAACTGGGGAAATGGATCTGAGACGTGATTCAGTCTCCTAACCCTAATCTTTAAACTTCAGTGGCATAGTCTATTTTAGGGCAGTCCATGGACTATGGACTGGTGGTCAGTGTTTTGTCCACCACCTTCAAAAACAGCCTGTTTTTTCCTTTTCTTCTTCTTTCTTTATATGTCTGTGCAGACGCCCACGTCCACCTCGATCTTCCGTGTGGAATTCCGAAGAGCAATGATATCAAAATGTGTAACTTTATTAGTACTCGATGAAATTGAAAATTGAAATGTTTGACTGAATAGGTAATAGATTGATATTGCGTATTAGTAACAATCTATTATGTTAATTGATCGATTCCCATCGATTATGGATTGATATTGATAATCGATGATAATCAATAATCACAAAAAATTTGCGTGATGGGTTGTCCATCGATTAGCAATATCAATCGATTAATTGATATTGATTGTTATCGATTGCCATCGATTATCGATTTCATTGATTGTTCAGGTCCTGAATAGTTCTGATAATGCCATTAGTTTAGATTTAGATTTGAAGTTTCTTTCCTTCTATCTTAATTGTCCCTTGGGTTTGCCGTGGATCGAATTTCTATGACGTTTGGATCACCTCGAATGTCCCTTTACCTGTACACATTCAGGAAAATCTTCACATAGTAGAAATTGAATATAGAATTCATCATCGTAGCAGCCAAGGTTGTGGCAGAGTATGCTAAAGCATTCTTATCAAGTTCCATGGTTTGCTTGTGGGTCTTCTCCTTTTTTTTAAGATGCATGCCACGTGGCAAATATATTTAGTCTGAGCTGATTTTACACAGCATCTCTAACTGCCCTTCTCCGCCATTATTTTTCTGACTGCGGGCACGCGTGGTCAGCGGATGAGTATGAACCACAGGAACCCCAGATTCTAGCCTCACAGGCGCGGGATCGTAGGAGCATATTGGAAAACGAGAAGACCCTGGGGATGAGGCTGACGTTATTGAAGGCGCTGACTAAAGCCACCTGAGAACCCCAAATAACGCCTGTTGTGCATGACGTCTACATCAGGAGGACTACTGACACATAACTAACATGTAGCGAATAATGAATTACCATGGAACCACGCCCCAGGTTGTATCCTGCTGGAAAAAAAAGTGACCCCCAAGTAATGGTTATGAAATTTACGGAGTCTTAAGCCAGTTGTTGTGGAGGATGATAAGAGAGATAGTTTTGTTTCTGTTGTGTTTAAATCAATTAGGCTAAAATGACACAGGCCTGTCTAGTTTTATAAACTTTTATATTGATTGCCTATTTGAGGTTTAAAGGCTTGTTTATAGTGGAAAGTGCACTTAGCTTATCCAGCTAGTTTACAGGCACTCCACTCAAATACTTAGAAACAACTAATTCAAATACGGCATAAACATACAAAATTAAATGCCCCAACAGGCAGGAGGCATCCAATTGGCTTTTATTCCTTTCAGTCAGACCAGAGTTGGATACTGATGGTGATCCAAAAGGGCAACTTTCTTTTAATGGGTTTGTTCTTAATCTTTTTTTTTCTTTCAGATATATATCCATTTCGGGGCAAAAGGGGATAGTTTCTAACATAGCTGTGTTGTTGTGTGGGTGGGTGAGTGAAAGACAGAAATTGTTTTATCATCAATGTAAGTTAACCACCCCATAGATATTCAAAGATATTCACTTTCAGTTGTGCACTTGAAGAGATTACGGCTTAGCAAGGCCCTAGTAGCGGTTATAAGTCAGTATAATATCCTGAGTTCGATGTAAGAGTGCACTCGAATCGCTTATTAGACTAGCTTAGACTTCTTGAGCCTGTTGCGTTTAGAGTGATTTTACTCAACCCTTGAAACAATACGTAACATTTAATGCCAAATCTTTTCAAGTAAACTCCTTTGTGAAGAAACATATCTATTCCTGTCAGAACAATGACTATAAAGGCATCGAAGTAAAAATTATTATGGGTGAAAACGATCCCGCAAATCTACGCCTATACGAGGCACTCTACATGAGAGAGTACAACAGGGGCACCCAACGGCAATTTTCGGGAAAATATCTGTTCGGAAGACGATTTGAGAACTAGAATTTTCGGAACATTTGATGTAAAATTTCTTGCTTGCCTGCCTCTCCTAGGATTTTCGAACATCTACAAAATGGTATAATTACCCATTTTAAACGGATATTTACCCTAAAAAAGGCTACCTAGAATTTTCGGGAGCCTTTTCCTGGCTGAAATTTTCGAAAAGGTAAGTTTTGATCCCTATAATTTTCGGATCACTAGACTTTCAGCTAGGAAATCCGAACAGATGAAAAGTTTTTAGGGGATAAAAATGTGCCTATATCTACCGTTTAAATACTAAAATACGTTCAACAATGCTATGTTAAGTGGTTTTGAACTATATCCTCGTTGGGTGCCCCTGGTACAAGCCTACCCTCAATTCGTGCGAGGAATGTAGCTAATTTGCAGACCTTCTGTTTTACTGTTTTTAGGTCCTGTGTTTAGAGTTTTTTTTTTTAGAGACTATTTTTAAGACTCTTTGTCTATATACACTCGGTCTTTTACACATTTTACCAATTGATTACCTCGCACCAATTTTGTATATTTATATAGCTTCATGCAAAACATGGATTTTCTCATCCCTGATGATCCCGTTGATCGGCGAAAGCTCGGATTTTTATGTGTTTTAAAATGGGCAGCAGTGTAAAGTCTCATTTGAACATTTTTATTTTTAAATGAATTTAGAGTGTAATACTGCAGGGGAACCCTCGTTAATACGGTCACCAATGTGCCGAAAAAAATTGGCCGTATTAACGAGGGCTTTTTTACAAGAAAATGTATGGCGGTTTTTGCCAGACGGCCAAAACAAAGTGGCCGTAATAACGAGGTGACAGTATTACCGAGGCGGCCGTAAGGCGAGTTTCAATGTACTTATTTCACCGGCTAACTCAGTAAAATCATGCATTCCAGACTAAAAATGAAAGTGCGGTCAAAATGAAATAACCTTACACTTATGTCTTATATACCAACATTTTAATCTAACATTTCAAAGGAAACATACCCAAACTGAGGGCTTAAAGCCGCCCTCGTCTGATATTCTCCACCCGAGTTTAACAACGAGACTGAAACACCGAATTTACACACTTTCTGTTTGGTGCCGAAAAAGCCCACCCACGTACCAAGATAACTTAAAAACATGGTTGTGGTTGAGTGTTTACCTGAGATTAAACTTACTTGAAAAAATTACCACAAACAGCTGCCTCACAGTAAGGAATTATTTGGGGAAGATCTTTTACTTAATCCAGCCAGGCCATAAACTTAAAAAGCCTTTGCTGAAACTTGTCGCCATGCTGCACACGGCGGGCGAATTCTAGACATTTTGTTTCATACACTGCAAAGGAAAATGGCCTTAGATGTACTTCTGGGTAGTTCTAACTATGATAATAGCAAACATATTAGTAATACTCAAAGATTTAGGCCGGTTATTTCAACGGAGGTTGGCCAATTCCGAGTTGCGCCTTCAGTCACCTTCAGTTTTCCAAACCCTTTTAACCAGGCATCGTTTATAATGAACAGTATAGTTTAGACTAGAAAAGCTTTTATCGTCTTGAAACAGCCTGGTTAGAACGAGATCCCATGGTTTTGCTTAAGCTTAAGTCGCGGCATAAATTAGACTTCGGCTAAATAAACAGTGTTTAGGCTTCTAATGAAAAACAAACAATTTTGATTATCAAACCATTTGCGTTTTAGCAGAACACGTGAAGAGGTTGTGCGAGACGTGTATTTTTAGAGGTACATGTGAATAGTTGTTTTACTGACCAATGGGCGGTGGTAACGCAGTCACGTGGCACGTGCCGTTTTTGGAAGAGGATACCACGATATTAGATTCCTTTTTTTAATTTCAAAACAACCACTTAAACACTCAGCGAGGTAAATTTCGTTCATGTCAAAAGCTAGAGACTTTTCATTTCTACGTGACTCACCTGCAAGTTGTTAAACTGCATTAGTAAATCGAGGTAAATTTAGAGAAATCGTGTGGCGCTGTTTCACTTAAGTATCTAGATCCATGCAGGACTGAGAGCGGTATTAGAAGCCCAAATACAAAGTAATTCCTTAGTAAAGAAGATCGAGGATAAAAAAAAATAGAAAGAAAAATCATTCCGTGTCAGAAAGCGACCAACATATTAAAGATAACACCCTAATTAAATAAAGGTTATGAGGGAAAAAGCACGGGAATTGAAGAAGCGAGTGGAATTCTGGGCAAAAACAGAACAAGGCAAAACGAAAATATTTTGATATTTTTATTTTTTCTCCTTCAATCAAGGGTACATATAAAGAAAACAACAGTAAAATAATTACATTCAGTCAGGTTTATTTAAGGGCGACCATACGTACTATCCATGTTTTGATCAAAGATAAGGAAGCGAGGATGGTACTGACTTGATTTTCAAGTGTCACCTGCGGGAGTCGCTGTTGGAAAATATCTCAGTAAGATATCAATTATATCGAGCCTTGAAGTGCTTTAACCGAAGACGTTTGACCTCACCCTTAAACTGAAGGTGTCATGTGTATCACCTCCAAAGACCGAGTGTTAGAGAACGAAACTGAAGGTAACAAAATTTAGGGTTTGAAGATTTTTAAATTCGCTTAGTAGTTTAAATGATCATTTTTTGCCACCCTTCTTTATCGTAGACAGAAATATACTATGAGAAGTGCTATTTCGCAAAAAGGAGCAAGCACAGTAGAAGGCTATTCTATTCTAAATTTCAGAGCCATTATAACAACATAGAGACGCGAAAGGAAGAAAAGAGGAAAGAAAATTTGAACGTCAAGCTGGTGCCACTGCTTTGTCTGAAACGAGCACTCAACTTATTTTTCACAATTCATTTCAATTTGACTTTTTTATTTGAGGAAAAACTTTCCAAACATGATGTTTAAACAATTTATTGGAATAACATAAAAGTTGACCCAAAATATTATGAATTCTATTTTGAAAACAAACGTAAATATATTCTTAAGCCGAATGGCGAGTCTTGTATCCAAACTCAGTGACACTGACTGATGTTCCCCAGCTGTCTCACCTGGTGGAGTAGTTAACATATGACACAAGTTAAAATTCATGGCGTTTAAGTTTCAGCTTTAACTTCTCAACTTTAACTTGCCTGGAAGAGGTTAAATGAATTTTTCATTTCTCAAAAAAGTCTAAAAGTAGATAAGATTTTGGACTCTGTCCCCAAATCATGCGTGTATCATGCCTACTTCCATTTACGTCACCAGCGCTTCGTCACAATAAGTCAAGTTGTACTTAGTTATCCTACCGAAAATTGTTTTCACCCGAAGTAGTTCTCTGGTGTTAAACGCTATCGATCTCTATGCTTTTGTTTTAAAGAATAACGTGTCTGTTTCTGTAAATGTTTTGGTGGCCTGATAAATGGCATGACTACGGAACTTTCGAGATGGCGTAGAGAAGGCTTAAGTTCACGGGGAAAAAATGAGGAAATGATTGTTTGTTATCACAGGTCGTCTTATCGTGTACATGAAAACAAAAATCAGCTAAATGTACGACTCTTTTGGTAGAGTTGCACTCACTAGTCATTTCAGAAAATGAAGTGGCGAGGTTTTCAAAGCAATGTTACCACTGATTACACAATTGATTTGAACTGATGGACAACCTGACAACTAGGCAAAGAACTGAAAAAAATAGATCTAGGCTGAATCGATAAGATTTGCAAATTATGAAGCAAAACTTATATATAGGTGTGAAATCAATTTGGCTATTCTTAATCTACTAGGGTACTGACAGTTGGAAAACATGATGGCCTTGCTAACTAGTTCACCCTTTCTAGAGTTCTTTTTTGCGGAGAATACTCCTATAAGGACACGTGTAATGTTTTCAGAATAGGTAAATTTTCTATTTTGAAATGACAAATGTCCGCTTGTTTTCAACCTTTGGTTTTATTTTTTTATCACTGATGTTTTTATTTAAAGTCGATACAGATCAACAGCTGTTTAACATGCATTAATGGAAAGCGAAAAAAACAACTTTTTTCATGATAAAGAAAAACAACTGAATTGTATATGTAAAGATCTCCTATGTGGTATCAAACTTAATTCGATTTTTTTGAAAAAAAAGAAACGTCTACTATTGGATGATCTGAATTTGTAAGTATCCTTTATTTCCTTGCGCATTAATTTCCTTTTTGGAATCATGGGCATCTAAAATGTTGGGGTATTAAATTTTAAAGTAGCACTTAAGAAACGAAATGTGTCAGTCGGTCTTTAGTGGCGTGATTATGCAGTCACTATTCACGTCTAAGAAGGAGGAACGGATGCAGATGGCAATTTGTTTACAAGTGTAACAAATCTACTTACTGTAACAGGCGTCAGACAATTTCACCACTTGTGGTGCGTGTTATCAATGTCATTTTATTTACTTTTTGCTTTTTTTTCATTTTTTTAAAAGAAACTTTTAATAATTAAATGCGCGTACTTTTTTCTGCCATAAATATTGATAAGCAGCTAAATATAAACCTTGCGGCACAGTATTATATTTTACCTAAAAAGAAGACAACTAAACTAAGTGTATGGATGGAAAGGATAAAGAACGCGGCTATTAAAGAATGGAACTAAAAAGCCTGTTTTGTTCTCAATCTATTTCTATTCTGGCCATCTGCATCAAAACAAAAACAAAAATTTCAGCGCTGCTGTAGTCACTGGTTAATAAAGCAAATAGGGGAAAAAACCAGATTATTATCCTTGGGTTTTCTTTACCACAGAAGATCAATCTTAAAAAAATATCGGTTGCCCTGGGTTACTTGGACTTCAATGACGCAGTTTATATGGTATAACAATCGTTGTGCCCTCATCACAAAGTACAGTCTGGGGTTTAACCCCAAAATTAATTAATAATTACAGGAGCCCAAGACCCGGAGCAGTTACCATCATCCTCGTCCAATCAGAAACGAGAAATGTTTTTATGACTAATGTTTAAAGTTTTTTTATGTTTGTGTAAATGGTGTATATAATATGTTCCTGTAATCTTTTCAACTTGCATTACTGGTAGAACAAGCTCTTCAGAATCTCCTGTCTTAAGCGATTTTAAGGCAAGTTGTTTTTGTCTGTTACCAAATCAATCAATTCCAGCTCTAAATGAAATAATATGTGCATAATCCAAATGATGTAAAGATCGCAGTTAGTACTTGGCACTCACTTTTCGCCGCCAACAACTGCAGCCACTAACATTCCTCTCTTTTAAATACAACAACCACAGATCTCAGATTCCTGAGCTACAAATTAACGGTAACATCGTAACGCCACAGCTGTGAAGAAAAGGCAACATGTCAGCCTCAACTGATGCGGCACAGAGCATATATACCTTTAACTGGGACAATGTTTGGCACCTGGCATACGCAGTGATAATGATTGCCATTCTCTCCATTGGTTTCCTTGGTAACGCCCTGACAGTGATCATCTTACGGAGGCACGAACATGCCAGTAAATCACTGACACCACTGATGTTAAACCTCTCCATTGGCAGCTTGATTATCATCATTCTTGGGTATCCTGTGATTATAAGCCTCCTCTTGAGTGGGGGTCAAATAAGAAAGGAGAACGCTACATGTATATGGAGCGCTTTTGTCAACGGGACAGTCGGTAAGTTTGAGACTTACTTCATGAAAACAAAATGCAATTCAGTTAACAAAGTACAAGAGAAACGTTTCAGATTTGCCTACATTTCTGAGATGGCAAGCAAGATGAGGCCACATCTTATAATCTAACTCCTTAAAGTATTGTTAGATGGCTGGCTTCGACGCGCGTTAGATCAGAGTAATAGAGAAGCTTCACAAGCTTGACATCCATCACTGCTCCACCAAAAAGAATGTTAGTGAAACTTTGTCTAACAAGCTGATATTCGTATTTTTCATCGTATTTTGCACTGACCCGTGATAAACCCTCTTAAAACGACTTGAATTTGCCAGATGTTAAAAGATTTATAGTAAAAATCACTGAAACTCTTTTCAATTTAATTTTCCTGTGTTTAAATAAATTCAGAAGGTAGTTAAACTATTGTGAATCTAAGGGTTTTCCAAAAGTGTTTTAGTTACCCGTAACTGCGTGCATGTTGTCCTGAGAGTTAAATTTGCAGGAACGAGGGTCCGACCGAAGGTCCTTTGATTCGATTCTTATACTAAGAATCAACTTACGTAGACTCCCAGGGACTCCTAGGTACGTGTAGGAGAGAAATCTGGGAAAGAAGTTTAACATTCCCTTTTATACGAACCTGCACCTACAAATTGAACCCACTGTCACTGTGATCTCTATTCCACAGGAATTTCGGGAATCGCGACCCTGACTGAAATGAGTGTCGTTATCAACTACAGCTTGCAGCGTCTCAACCCTAACTTTCGATTCTCGAAGAGAACCCTGGGATTCCTTATTGCTGGTACATGGATCTATGGTATAGTATCCATGCTTCCTCCTCTTTTTGGATGGAACCGATTCGCGCCAGGTGCGGCTCAGATAAGCTGTGGCCCTGATTGGACGGATAGAACAGCTTCTGGGATGTCGTATAGTCTGATACTGGTGGTACTGGGGTTTTTCCTACCTCTGTCGGTTATGTGTTCGGCTTATTACAAAATATACAGGTATAAGTAGCTTGAAATATCGTTTCAACCTATGAACTCGACATGGACGCATAAAATTACGGTCAATTGTCCTTTTGCGGAAACCTCTGCAATGCGAAAAACCATCTCTCTTATGACGGTTCGATTCACAGTTCAAACCTGAGACTGCCCCTTCAATTACATTAGTATCAGTAGTTGGCAGAGGTATTTTGCAAAAGGCCGAATGACTCTGGCGTTTAGTTATTTAGGGTTAGGAAACTGAGTGAATTACGAAAGTTTCAGGTCTGTCTTTTCAGTTTAATGACCCCAAATGGAACCTGATTCATTCAATTTCACTTAGCCTGCGCCACAGACGAAACTAAACTCTGGCTAAGTCCGTCTGCGAAACAGCGCCGAAATCCATAATCCATGTTATAAGCCCCCAAATGACTACCAGGAGTTGAGTACGCGCCATGATTGGATTGTTACAAAAGCCATTGTCGATTTGCCAATCAGGTTTAAAGGAAATTCGAAACGCATTTCCGGTACGAGGATTTCAGCGCTCCTGTGCAGACGTTACTAACCGGGGATAAATTACGTCTGCGACGCAGTCTAGTTTCACTAAACTCAAAGTCATTCGGCTTTCGGCAAAATACCCCTACCGATCAGTGGATCTAAGACGTAGTAACATGTAGCAATTCTTAACTTTCAGGCTCCTTCGAAGCCGAGAGCTTTTCATTGCTGAATGTCGCCATTTCCAAGTGCGCCAAAAACTGTACATGACCAAGCTGGTACGCATGACAGTGATAGCCATCGCCGTTTTCATGCTGAGCTGGGCGCCATATTGCTTGGTCAGCATCGTGGCCGTCTTCAAAGGTAGCCATGTATTCACCAACGGCGAAGCAGAGATTCCAGCGCTTATGGCAAAGGCCTCAGTGATTTACAACCCTATTGTTTATATTGTGACGAATGGAAGTTTTCGTTCAAGTTTTTGGAAAGTTATTTCATGCGAGAGACGGAACTTTGTGTTACACATCAACAGAAATGTCGCAGTGGTCAAAGGAAGTTCGAGGAGATTCCATTCAAGGCGCATGGCGATCTTTTTTAAACCGCTGAATGAAGTCAACGTATACACCGGTGCGTATATAGTGGGTCTCTCTCACCGCCTATAACAACAAAGTTTACTGCAAAACAAGAACAACACCCATCGCAGTGGGCCTCCCAAACTGATTACGACAACAAAATCAAGGGTAGAGTAAAAAAACTTCTATAAAGGCCATATAAACGACAAATAAGGAAGCAGGAACATTAAATGGAACAAGAGAAATGAGTAAAATACCACATTGAAAAAAAGGACAGTCCTGCTTCCCAATGAGATTGTGCCCTCCCCGTGATGGTCCTTTTTTGTTTATCTATTTCGTCTCTGTAGTTAGACTCGATTACCAACCGCTGGTCGGGAGATGAGCCTTCGCTCCTCCACCGCGAGCCTGCTCTCTAGTTATCATCCGTATCTTACAAGCTGCCCTCTTTTTAAACCTATAGATGTTCGGCACTCTTCATATAAAGAAGTCAACTTTAAGCAAGATTTTACCCACCTGTGAAATTGAAAAATCGGGTAGTTTCTTGAGGTTGCCAATAATACGATCACTAAATGACGTTTTGTAATACAAGATTGAACTAAATAATACCCACACCACAACACAATACCTAGTCACCAGTAGCATGAGACACTTAAAATTTAAGTTGTTTTAAAAAAACGTATTTAAGTTCCTCCCTAAACATAGCAACAGATATAGCAACAAACTAAGAAAAACTTCTCAATTGTTTATTGGATCAATATAGTGACTCTATAGATCAAGAGACTTCAGCCGAATGACAAGTCATTTTTTCAAAAAAAATGATATAAATATTTTGATCCCCTTTTAAAACTAAAACACTGAAGGAAAACACGAGTTGTGATCAGTCAAAGGGTCTTGCCAAGCCAGACTACGAGTGGCTTTTGACGGCAAGTTTCGTTAAACAAAGATGATTTAATCACGCTGCTACGAACAGTGTATATGGCTGGTTCTAATTTTTGCAGATAGCAAATCCAAGATGGTATTTCGTGTAGTAGGTTCACAAAAGACTCATGAAAGCTTAGGGTGGTGGATGCTTATGGCGGGAGGTAGAGGTTATACAAGCTGCTCTCATATTAGCGCTACATGGGATTTAGTGTACTACTAGTTGAGGGAGAGCCTGTAGCCTGCGGAAAATGCCGCCTCCTATCGTTCTCCAACGTTCAGACTTTTCGAGAGAGAGAAAAATTTCCAACAACAGAGAGTGATAAGAGGCGAATGTGTTCACAGGTTAGACAACCTGAACCAGAAAAGAACAAAGGAAAGAATTTCTTTACATATTTAGCTTCGCCGGATTTCAGAACGGTTTTCGACCCTTCCGAAACAAAGTTCGAGGAGACTGAGCGCTGGTATATGTTAGCTTATTTTCCAAGCTGTGCTTGGTAATCCTTCCACTTTCAAGAGAGGTCAGAAAAAGATATAAAAAAGTAGAATTGACTAATTTTAAACTCATATCAACTCATTATTGTTCAAACTTTTACCGAATAGCTTCACAAGGACGGCATTTAAAGGATAATGTGCTGCCGAAATCCGATAGTGCCAGCAGGCGCACAAACGTCCCTCGCTATGAGGGTGACGCTGTCATCGCAGGCTGAATATTATGCTATCGTAATCATATTAATTTCTTAGCCTATATAAGGTTCATATAACGCGTTTTCAATTGAACAGACAAATGCGCATATTTACGACTTAAACTTTTAAAAACAGTAACTTATTATTAGGATGAAAACAATATTGAATATAACCCATATCAGATAATCACAAATGATCTGACTCGACAGGAAATTATACAAAACTTTCTAATGCAAACAAGAGCCCTGCGAACACAGGCTGCTCTGCCTTAGTCTCCCATTAAGACGTTAAGAACGTTTGCGCGGAAGGCTAGGTTTTAATTTCTTGTGCTCATTGAGGTAAAAACAAAACCTCTCGTGTGCTCTCTGTAGTAATAGCAAAATGACGTCATCATGCAATTGGCCTATTAGGGTAACAGCAATTAAAATCGTCGGGAACTTGCGCTTATCCTTAGGGTGAATTTCCATTGTCGCATAATTTTTACACTCGTACTGGCGTATAGTAAAATTTATCTACGAAAACCAAAGAGCGATAATGTATGAAAGGTTGCACGTAAACGCAAAAGTTGAGAGAAGTTCAACTTTTGCTTTGCCACTGTTTTATTTAGGCGAGTAAAATTTACCTGCGTACGCAAGTTAAAATTAAGTAACAGTGAAAGTCCACCCTAAGAGCTGCTGGTATTTGGTTTCAGACGTGCCGAGTCTAGCCTGGGGATGAGCAAAGAAACCATTAATTATAATCGTTTGAGACCCAGCGCTGAAATAGAAGACGTCATAAAAGGAACACGAAATTTTATATTTACCTAGACAAGTTGTGATTTATTTTCTGTCTGATTCACTTTTTAACACCACCATTGCTGTAACGTAACGGTCATATCTCTGTATAATATGAATAATCATTCACATGTAAATTCATGCTAGTCTTGGGACATCTTAAGACTCAAGGGTAAATAGTTTCATCGGAAAAGACCAGCTAGGGAGGGGAAATCTCTCTTTCTGGTTTACCGATTATGAAGAGGACCCATCATAGTGGCGAGTTTACAACACACACTGCTTCTTGATAAGTTAAGTAGCAAGATCGAAGCGTCCATTATTTAGCTTTTTCAACGTTCCTTTGCAATATGTTTGACTTTATCGGCTGGTTAATGTAAATGTAGATGCAAACTTCGTTAAACTAGGCCGACCAGGGTGGCGTGAACTGAAAACAACCTCTGGTCTATAACTTGACCTATTATATTTGCTGAAGAATTTGACCTTTTTACAACATAAACGCGATAGCGTCATTCGAAAACGTTTATTTAAGACAGTGTACACAAAGGGGTTATAAATGACTGATGCTTTGGCCATCAGTGCAGGGATTTCTGCTTCTCCAGGAGAAAGAAGATTGTTTCCTCTAAAAATGCTGATTACACTGACAAAACAATATGGCGACCAGCTGAGTATGAAGGCAGCTAATGCTGTTGCCGTCAGACGCAAAAGGTTCAATTGCCATCGTCTTCGCCTCAGTTTGATGCGGTCATTATCCTTAACGATGTCTTGTCGAAGAAGCCTAGTTAGAAAACAAAAAGGAAAACGAAGTGGGTCTAGATCTTGAGTTTAGTTTATCTCTCTTGTGATCAGGAGTGGTATGGTACAAAGAGATAGTAAGAGAAAATTTGACTTTATCTAATATTGAGGAACATTTAATTAGGGGAGGCCGGCGGTAAAAACAAGCCACCACTAGCCACACCCGTCCGACAAGAGG
>NC_133211.1:10928710-10966210 GCF_958299795.1 Porites lutea
TAAGCGTAGATGAAGTTATAAGGTGCGTATAACTGTGTATAACTACTATAAACACTTGGAGAGTTTGCCAGAAACGAGTTCATAAATCTGATTGAAAACCTTGCCAGACACTCTTTCTCTCTCTTTGACCGCAATAAGACTTAGCCCCAAACAAGCAAGACGAATGAATCAACCGCTAGCTTATCACTAGCAGAACGGTGGACGATTACAGAAATTCGCCGACAATCAAAGTCTGTGCTGACTTATTCCATGGCTCACAGATGTCCTTTGGGTATAAAGTTCAAACGTCCTTTTAATTAGCTTTAATTTCTAAGGCTTACTTTCCAGCAAATAAAATGAACTGTACATAAAAAGTGAAAGAGAAATAGCGAAAAATTCAACCATTCTCGAAACTGAGAATGTTTTGATCAAAGCTGTGTAAATCGAACTGAAACTGCATGAAACCTCGCGATTCCTGTTTTTATCTCACCTATTGTATGGAATATGTGTGAAAATCTTCATTAGGAATCGGTATATTTCAAAGAGCTACACATCAACTTTACAACGACCAAGAATACTATTGACCCACTACAGCTGAGGGGGTAGCTGTATTGTCAACTATTACTACAGTTGTAATGTAAAGGTGATCTAAACTCCTAAGTGCAATTTTTAAAGCAACAGAAACATTAGGTGGCACGCCCGTAATTCTGTTAGTCAGACACCACAGCATCACTTGCGCACCAAGTGGAAATTTAAAGGTTAATATGTTTTGGCTTGAGAATGTGGTCCACGGGCCGATTTATGTAAATCGGCCCTTGGACCACACAGGAGAGACGTAACACACATTTTAAGTAAGGTAAGCTGTTTTTTATTGAAATCCTTTCATTTTCGTAGGTTACAGAAACGATAGGTTTTTTCCCCATACAACTCCTTATATTTTGAATGTTACGCAACAATGCCGATGCTCGTCGATGCTCATATTTCGAGCTTGGGCTACCTGTGGTTTAGCCGAGTTTCACGTCGCTAATGCTTACCCGTACCAATCGTTATGGCATCCACAAACAACACAATGATCTCCTCCACGTATCCATGTTTTCCCACTACGGTCACCGTTCTATTTTCCCGATTATTCATTAACTCTTACAAGCCCGGCCCTCATTTTTGGTTGTGTAGAATTAACAAAGACGCCTTTGCCTTGAATTGGCAGATTTTAGAAGCCACTGGCCCCCAAGAGACCATGTGACATTGCTTCTATCCCATGAATCTTGACGCGCGTTCGCTAAGGATCATGAATAAGGTCTCTTCCCGATGCCTCGAATACCTCAGGACTCGACCTGAGCAAAGATAACTTTGACAGAGGATAAAAACGATTCAAAAGATGGAGTACCAAAATACTTAATCGTCCTCAAAGGTTTTTTTTTTTCATACATCTTCCTGCTAGA
Source organism: Porites lutea (assembly GCF_958299795.1). Taxonomy (NCBI): domain Eukaryota; kingdom Metazoa; phylum Cnidaria; class Anthozoa; order Scleractinia; family Poritidae; genus Porites; species Porites lutea. The sequence continues at coordinate 10,930,132 of NC_133211.1, forward strand.
TCACGTGGTGCTGCACGTGACCATTTTCCTGACAAATAAGAAAAACACCTGTTTTCCTAATCTTTCACCTTTCAAATGACTGTCTTTAGTTCTTTTTCAATAAAGCTCAAAATTTAGCGTTTGATAATTCTTGTAAACTTCGACTATATCCATTACAAACGTTCATAACTAAGATATAAAATGAATAGGAGACATGCACTGAACTTTAAACTTTTTGAGTCGGTATACCAACCGAATCAAACCGCTGGGTACTGATGATCATTCAAGGGAAACCTTTTTAGTTTGTATTATCTTTGAATTTCTTTTTCAGGGTTTTAAAATTCTTTTTATCTTTCATACATTTTGATCAAATGCATCATTTCTAGGAAGTATCTTACTCAATTAACAGTTCAACTGTCCACGAACTGTTTCTTGTGATTACAACTTGAACCATCTGAATAGCCTGGGACCACGCTCCGCAGTGGGGGAAAAGGGCAAAAAACGTGGTCAAATAGGAAAAAATATCGGCAAGCGAAGTGAGCCCAGCGTTATACTACGGAGGGGTAAAGGACGGCACCACCCTTTCTCCTCCCCAGAATACCTCTCGGCTCGCTTTGCTCGCCAACTTTTTTTTTCGCCTGGTCCCGATTTTTTCTCCTTTTTCCCACAATGCGGAGCCTGGTCCCAGGCTACATCTGAAAAGCACTGACGGTCATTGCTAAAGCATGTTCTACAGAATTTACGAATGAAATTATTTTCCTTCTGTGATGCATAACAAAATTTCAGCTTCTTAAACGAACGCGTGCAGAGAAATGCATTTAGGTTACTCAGTGATAGAATTGTTGCCTTGGTAGAGAAGAACTTTTTTATTTTATGCTTTTATTTCTCTTGGTGACTCCAATTGGCGTTTTAAATTAACGAAGATCTCTCCAAACGGGAACCCTTTTTTGTAATTTAATCCTAAGTTCAACATGGCCATTCTCCAAACCATTTTTATTATGCTAAACGTCGTACTAACGAGGAGAATCTTCTTAGAAATCAGGACGTCTTTTCGCTAGCGATTGTTTTCATAATTTCCCTATTCACTGTTTTTTGATCAATAGTATTCCAAGGTTGGAAGGTTTAAAGTCAAGTTTAAATCACTGCAAAACCTTTTTTCTTTTTTTTTTTTTTTTTGCATACGTGCTTCATTCCACTCTGCCCCAAGGCAGCGGAAAAGTGACTTCCTCAAATATAGATTTTCATCATGCAAGATGCGAGGATGGCACGTGCAAGCTCACGTGAATGAATGAACTAAATGGACTAAAGATTAGCTTTTTATTGTAAATTATAACAGCTATTCATATTTTAGGGTCTCGAAAGTGTTGAAAAACCTTTGCACTTTGTCCCTCGATCAACAAATAATCAATGAACTTTGATTTTTCACATACATTGTTTTGGCTATATAAGATTAGCTTTGATATATTAATCTTTTTCAAGGAAAAACCATGGGCGGTGGTTGAGGGATAGGGTTTCGTTTAGAGCACAAAAGGGTGCCACCTAAGTATATAAAAGAACTAAGAAAATTCACCAAAGGAAAAAAAATGCAGCAGAACCACGAAAATTCGAGCTATTAGACTATGATTTCTCTTTGTTACACGGAAATGTGCATATAACCAGTGTGAAAATTATACCTCAACGGCGAAAGTCTGCCTTTGCTATATTCAAGAGATAAGAGATCGTCGAGATATAAGTCGACGATATGTCAGACTACAATTAACAGAAATCTGATGAGGTTACATTTACCTTTAAAAAAGTCCTTGACGGTATAGAGAATCAGAACACCTCGTCCACCTTCACGTGATGTTGATTTAAAGCTAAGAAAAATTACTTTCCGTCACGGTGTGCTTTTATCGAAAAAACAATCAACCTACAATTTCCTAAAATTGATATGGCTTTTTTCACTCTTCATTACGTTTGTTATTTATTTTCACTTAGTGAAAGCAATATCGTCCAGTAAGAGACAGACATAGATGAGGACTGGGAAATTAGCACTATGTATTTTAAAGTACAAATCACAACAGTAAGTTATAAACAGTTGCCCAAAATAACTTTAAAATGACTTTCTGGCGGTTTCAATGTTTGAAAACAATGAGAGCTTTCTACAGTTGTCTGCGAGGGAAGGGTTGGCATTTCAAATGCGGCTGTCTTTCGTCTGATGAGTTCTCTGAAAAAAAAAAAATTATATATAGACTTAAGGTAATTAACAACTAATTTTAAAATAACTGATAAAGAGACCATGGAGACAGCACTAATCTCAATATTCTGTTGTCTGTCAGGCATTGATCTCTTTGAAGCGACAAAAATAATATTATTAATAACAGTTATAATAGTAGTATATAGTGGTAGTAATGATAAATATAAGAAATGCGTTTTACTTCCCGTTCGCAATAATGAGGTTACTTATTTTTCATTCATTCTTATAATGATATACACTGTATGTTGAATCGTGCAACATACCGAAGAGTTGTTAAATTCAGCAACTTGACATCACCACGTAATAAAAAAGAATTTTATTCTGTAAAATTCAAATAACATTTTTGAATAATAAAAAATTCAGTCTTTTTCAAATCCATACTTTTCAAGTAAGTAAAATAGCATTTGTAAGTGTTGGCCGCCAGTGTCCTCCAGCCAAGCATCATGGGTTGTTCGCAATTTCTGCAGCTTTATAAATTTGTTGTTGAAAGCCCCACAGCTGCTTATTCTTTAATTTAGTCAATCACATAGACTCAAAGAAAAAAAACACGGATAATAAAAGTTAGTTAGAAAAAATTACGCAAAATTTGAGGATCGTGTGTTTGTGTGTTTTGTTCATGGATTCTACATGGCTTGCCTCCCAGAAGCATCTACACTAGCACATGAAATTAAACTACTTCCACATAGTGTTAACTATCCTGAAAAGTCACGATTAGCTAGCACCGGCTTGTGTGCCCTTACTGCAAATCTTTTTATGTAGCGCCTTCCTTTTAATTTCCCTCTCGCCTTTGGTTGACCACATGTTTCAGAGTTGGCGCTTTAATTGCATTCTCTGTGCCCTTTGTTCTTCGTTTGGCTCGATTTTGGTAGGAATAGAAAATAAGAGAATCGGGCGCGCCGCAATTGCGAGGAGAGCCTGGGAGGAAGCTCAGGACAACTGTTACCGAAAGTGGTACCTCTCACATGTAGTAGCCTACTTCTTGTCATCTTCATAGCGTTCAGAATAAATTAAATGCTATAAACATAAGGTACGTCTATTAGAACAATTTTAATTGAATGCCCAATCTTGAATAGGTTACTTAGGGGTGCCCCGCTTCCCCCACAGGAGAGTGGAGAGCAACCTCGTCCCCAGGGCTTTTCCCTTAAAAACCCTGGGGACGAGGCTGAGTGGAGAGCGCAGTCTGTGACAAGCACTAGCAGCCTCTGAGTATCAGGCGTTTCTGGCGAAACGGGGGAAGAGAGAAGCGAAAAGGGGAGAGAGCGAATCTTCCCATCCTTAACCCCTAATTTCCTCTTTCAAGTAAAATCTCCTCTCCCTTAGCCCCTAAGGAAGGCCTGACACGCGCTAAACTGGTGATCTCAAGCGTGACAGCATCGTATGCAAATCAGCCTACCTATTTTCAAATTATTATCATTTCCAGCTCTTATGCCAGTGCCTCCGTTGGTGCATTCTATTTTCATGCTTTGAGTTGATCGACTGCTTGAAGAAGGACGGTACAGGTAATTGTTCTAACAAAGATCTAATTAGAATAATTAAATAGTTATGTCAAGATAGAAGCCTTATAAATATAGATGACCAGCTAGTAAACACCACTCTGTAAAATGTTAAAATGCAGTGCATTGGTTTTGTTCTCTAAATTCGATCTTTCGCAGCACAAGATGAACGAAGGAGTGCGATTAAGAGGTTACAGTAACCTGGAGCGCCAGCAAGAGGCAGACAAACTCCAACAGTCCGATTCAATGGCCTCTCCTACGACATCTCTGACATCTCCGAGTGAACCAAATCAAGCAACGAATATTTCGCTTTGCAGGCGACTATTAACATGGAGGAAGTATCTAATATTGGTTTTAACACCGATTATCTTGATGCCTATACCCATTGCAATACCGGGGACGGTATGTACCAGTTAGTTATCGGATTCTAGTGTAAAGGTCAAGAAGATATCGTAGATTAATCCAACTTATTTTAGCCCTTTGGAGCCTCGACTTCGGTGTCTTTTTATAATAATATCAAATGTATATTTTAAAAACACCTACTGCCACTATTATAAATTTGCATATGTTTTTAAATAACAGTATCAGCCCGTCTAAATCAGTCTCCTTTGTGCGCAAATGTCAATCAACAACCCCCGACTTTTGAGGAGAAAATGTGAAAAACACTTCTTTATTGTGCGGCGTTTGATAAGCTGTGCATACTGTTCAATATGGCTGGCTTTCAAATCTGGTTGATAGGTAATTTATTTATTTATTAATTTATTTTCATTTTCAGTTTAATCAGTGAATTCGCCTTTTTCAGATTTTTAATGTGAAATTAAAATTTACATTAAAAACATTTAACCATTTTCTTTGACAGTTTTGCATAAAGTCAACAGAGTCAACAGTGTTTTTGTACAACATGTGATTTGGGTTATATTATAGACACTGGCCAGTCAAACATTTTCCAGAACGGCGTCACGAACTCCTTTGTGTGTGTGTGTGTTTTCTTTCCTTGTTAATTGTACGTTTGTTTTCATTGGCAACCTTGCTTAGTCTCTTCTATTAAAGATCGTCGCGATCGAGCACCTACTGACTACCATTTTTTAAAACCATTTTTGAAACCGCATATATCATGCAGATCGATTTTTGTGGACGGGGCCTGAAACTGCTCTGAAGAGCGGTTTCAAAGCAATGCGGCTTGGATGACCGTATAAAAAAGAGTATGCGATTTCAAAAATAGCCGGATTCGTGTGAACGTATAGCCTTAACTGAGTCTGAGTGTCGCCCAGGTGTAGCCTTCCATGCTGACGTTCTTTTGCCCAGTCACGCAGTCCTCCCCAGTCGCAATCCTTCAAGGGGATGGAACGCATGACGAAGTCTGCGAGGGAGGTTGTTGTCGGGGTTTCGATGCTGGATAAATTCAAGGGGTTTTCCTCTACAAACATGACACGTACGGTTGAAAGAAAGGAGGGGAAAACTTGCTCCAACCTGGTGTGATTGGTAGAGCCGTTTATTGGCAGTTTGGCCTAGGTGAAAACAAATGTTGTGTTAAATTAAGCTCTCCCGATTGCGCACTTACTACGATCCATTTCTTGGACCTTATATTTTATCGGCTTCCGGTTGAATCGTAAGGCTGAATCCTAAGGTACTCTAAAGAGAAAAAGAAAAAAAAAACAAACAGATGAAAGGAAAAGTAAATGGAAATGGAAATCTCTTGGCGTTCGGAAGTAACCCTTTGAGAGAGACCAAAGTTGAAGTAACAGCGTATTCCAGTTGTTTGTCAAATGTTTGCTTGGATGCTCTGTACACTGCCCATACAATTTTTTTTTTTTTTTGGGGGGGGGAAGGGGGTTGGGGGGTACGGGCTGGGAGGAAATACAAAGATAGCCAAATTAACTATTTTTGCTATACACCCTTGCCAATGTTTCGACGCAATGGTGAAGGAAATCCAACTAAATAAAACAACAACGGCAACAACAACAAACGTTTGACCGCGGTTGACGTGTTCCCCCAGACTCCTAGTGACGCAAATGGGCCATTTCAGAGGAAAGTCTCAGTGTCGCTTTTAATTCCCTGTTTTATTATTATTACTATTGATATTATCATTTTTACGACAGCTTCTACTTTACAAAATAGTGACTCGATACATCCTAACAGTACTCCTTTAAAATAAGAACGCGAGAGCTTGACGGGAAAGACGTCAACTTAGACCTCGAAAACACAGATTACAGACGCTTCCATATCTCAGACCGGCCGTCGCCTCGAAAACTCAGCGCCCACATAAAATGCGTTGGCCGCTTTAATCGATGTGAACATATATCGATGCGATATTGTGACGAACGCTTTGCACTGGCTCAATATTCAAGGGCAATAATTGTAACAAGCACAGGTAGTTATTACAAGTGCAGCACTCAAACGTAATACCGTGCGTGCTATTTCAGAACCTGTCAGTGTTATTATGCAGAGATTTCTTATTCTTTTCTGTTGGGCATGAGTTTGGAAGTTCTACTGACTTTAAAGTACGCTTCGTCGTCGTGCAACTCCATTCTTAACTTATGCTTTGGTGCAGAACAGTTCTTAGAAGTTCCTCTTTAAAGTACAGTTGCCAGACATCTGTGGTTTCTCTCACTCAAGACCGCATGAGGCCCGGGGGGGGGGGGGGTACTCGCAGAAAAATTGGGTAGGGGTGTGCGGCCCGCTTCCCAAAACCCTTACCCTATTTATGACCAAAATCTGCGATTTTCCCTACCCTATTTATGACCTAACCAAAAACTTGATACCCTATTTATGACCTGACCCTTAATTAATACCCTGTTTCAGACCTGCCTTATAATTATTTCCCTAGTTCAGACCAATGTTAAAGGCAATGTTTATCTGCTTTTATTAGGTAGGTTATAATACTGCAAAGTTAAGACTACAGTGCAAAAATCGTTACCCTATTTATGACCAAAATGGTGGCAAAATAGCCAAAATCGATACCCAATTTATGACCAAAACGGCTGAAAAACCCTACCCTTTGGGGCCGCACATACCTATATAGCCCAATTTAGGGAGTACCCCCCCCCCCCCCCGGGGCATGAGGTAGCTCCAAAGCAAAGCCATCGTCGCAATATCGTTTCCATATTTGAAGGCATCGATTTAAGGAAAACAATTAGGTGAGGATCGAGTTTTCGAGGCAACGGAGGGTCCGAGTTTTCGATACGACAGCGGGGTCTGAGTTTTTAGGTTCTTTGGACCATGAGTTTTCCAGGTCTTAGTTTTCCGCAACGACAGCCACAACAAAAAGATGGCAGACAAAACGTGACTTTCAAATCGCTCTTCACTCACTCAGGTTATAGCCTCAATATCACTTAACTTGTACATTTTAATTTGTTGTTCTACGAGTACGTTTCAATCTCGTTCTGACACTTTAATTTGTCAACTTGTTTGTCAAACGATTGTTTTTTTTCTGCGGGTGGTATTTTTAATTAGCTAAGGTACCTACCTTAGGGAGCTTTGCGTATTTGTATTTGCGTATTTGATGTTGACAACATAAAGTTCAAAGTTAGCGATTTGCGTTGGAACATGGGAACAAAATATTAAGACAAGCTCAACTGGCCGTCTTTATTTAACTCTGATTGTATACCAACCTGCTTTTCTCGGTGTGTGATTTGTGAAGAACAATTTTGGAAGCCACTGTGATTGGCTGTTACTGTCCAGTTTTCAGTTTGCACTAGAACTCGTTTAGTCGGTAAGTTTCAAATTTACTTTTCGCTGGAACAAAAGAGGAAAGGAATGGAAATCGGAGAGACAAACAAGGCCTGCCAGGATTCTTCTCCAACCTTTGGAGAAAGAGGAAACGAAACGCAAGAGAACAAAGACCACAGATCGCCGTCATATATGAGCACAAATTCCAAAAACGAAAATACCTCCGTTGCGAAGACCCTTCTGAGATGGCGCAAATATCTCATTCTTCTTTTAACGCCGCTGCTGTTGGCACCGCTGCCCATTGCAGTTCCTGGATCGGTGAGATTGTCTGTTTGTTACACTAATCTTCTCCAAAATTGTAAAAATTCAATTTGATAATACAAAACAACAAAAGCAGTCACCGCCATCACTAGAAAGTGCTACCAAATCAGTTAAATATGGTTACACTTTGAGGTTCTATCCATACCCTTTACTGCACTGGTTTACTAAAGGGCGTGAATGTCAAGCTAATTTAAAATAAGAACATCATGCATTTCATTTCGAACCGTCACATCGGCCTACAGCCGCCATTGAGAGCCTGCCTTGACAGACATAAGTGGAAGAAGTATGTTCAGTTGACGTTAAGCATAGGCTTTGAATATTGTATTTGCCATGGGTTCAACTAAAACATTTGCCCAGTAGCTAATTAACTAATTGTAATGAAGCTACCCAAGGGATAAATAGAGACCACGAAGTCAGCACGTTTGTGCGGAATGATTTCAAAATGTTGTGTCGCGCGAGGAAGCCAGAAACTGTACCATATACGTGGTGGCCTAGCATATATTAAGACATTCTTCAAGTAATTACTAGTACTTCAACTTAGAATCTGTTTTCATTAATTAGATATCCTTGGTAGTATTACAGTGTGCTCTCATGTTTCAAAATTGAATAACGTTAAAGACAATTAATGTGAAACGTATTTATTGGCAATCGCGAAGGAACAACGTTCAAAGAGATATAATGTCTTTTGGACCATTAAGATGACTGCTCTATTTACAACGTTAGCCGCGGTAAACAGAAGATCAAGTCCTACTTGCATTGTCTTCCTCAATAACTTACCCAATTTTAATATGAATTGAGAAGTTATCAGCTTTGCGCACTTTACTGTATTAACAATGTCATCTATTGACTGTATGAACTCTTCAAACAATGAAGAGATATTTAAAATATATTAAGTTAGACCAGAGGGAATGGTAATGTTTATCGTCAAGTGTTATTTGTCTTTTGTTTATATTGTATGTTCGTATCACCCAAATTCTAATGGTAATTTGTTGTTTCCAGCAAAATTCTGCGAAGTGTCAGAGAATTTTTTTTTCACACAAAAACAGAGTGAAGCATCGTGTAGTTAACGCTACATTTTACTGAGGGCTCTGTCCAGAGCCGTAAATTGCAGTACATGCGCAATGAATGGGGTATTGCAGATGAGAGAAACATGGGTTAGCTGGATCGCTCACTTACTTGCTCCATTGACTGTAAAACGTTTAACTGATTGTGTCGCGCAAGTGAATGGTGAATTTTTGTTAGAAAGTGCAAATGGATGTGCTGTTTTTCCTGACTTAGATGAGACTTGATTCCTAGAAAAGTTTGGGTAAATTGATGTTCTTGGTGTCAAATACTCAAAGGCTCTTAGCGCGTAGAAAGACTTTGCTATTTCTCCTCAAGCTTAACCATTGTCTCGTATTCCTTTTACCAGGAAGCACGATGTGCATACTGTATACTCATCATGGCGGTATACTGGGTGACCGAGGTTGTGGAGCTGGCTGTCACCGCTCTCCTTCCGTTGGTTCTGTTTCCGTTATTTGGTGTCCTTGGATCCAAACAAGTCTCTACTCCTTACTTCAAGGACACAAACGTACTCTTCTTGGGAGGCTTGATTGTTGCGGTCGCCGTGGAGCATTGGAATTTACACAAACGAATTGCTCTTCGAGTTCTGTTGATGGTTGGTGCTCAGCCTCGAAGGTGAGGATCTAAATGGAAGAGGGTAGCGTCTGTGTTTGTAGGGGGGGGGGGTGGAAGTTAAGGGTTGAAGGACATCCAATAACTGCATCCTCACCCGTTTTCTCACGAAATAAAAATATAAGTACGTTTTAAACGTACTTGGAGGAGAGGGGAGGGGGGAATCGAAAGTGCCTGGAAAATTATGAGAAGGGTGACGGAGAGAAGGCTTTTTTCACTCTTCCCACCATCCTAAGCACAGCTACTTATATCTGTTAACTTGAGAAACGGTAGGGTATTTACCTGGTAACATTGTGACCGTTTCACAGAGGGTAAGATAGCGTAAAAGATCACCCAAGGGAAATTTACCTCAGGGTAACGTTTGAAACAGTAACTTGGTGTCCTCGCCCCATATAAGCGAATCCAAGACAGTCTTGGATTCTAGATTCCACGCGGTGGATTCTGGATTCCAGGAACTGGATTCCAGTCTTTGTCAGTGGAACTTGGATTCTGGATTGCAATCCTTAGAGGGTTTCCGGATTCCTTGAGCTGTATTCCGGATTCCAAAGCCCAGGATTCCTGATTTCACAAGCAAATTTTCCCAGATTCTGGATTCCACAAGCAAAAATTTCTTGAATTCCGAAGGCAATTGATGGAAGGCAGGGAATGATGACCGCCACTGTTCAATATAGGGTGACCAGTAAATACAGGTTAGACTGATTCGATTGATCCATCGTTCTTTGTAGCTTGATGCTTGGCTTCATGCTGACCACAGCATTTCTTTCGATGTGGATAAGCAACACCGCTACTACTGCCATGATGGTGCCAATTGTTGAAGCAGTGTTATCTGAAATTAAAAACGAAAGCATCAAAAATCGCTTGGAGAAAAACGATGACGAAGACAGCAAAGCAGATGAAGTATGGCAATAAACGTTAACATGTGTAATTTTTAAAGCCGTTAGTTCGTGGTGAAAGTACGTTTACTGTAAGGTCCTATGATTCTTAGCAAGAGGATTCTTAGCCCTTTCTTAGGGAAAAAAGTCTTTGGGACGAGGTTACTGTTATTTGGACCCAGTTATTCGCCTTCTCTCCCCACCGAGGAGCCTGGTTCTCGGCTGGCCTCAAAATGCTAAAGTCGACACGCAATTTCCGATCAAGATACTGAAAACCTTACCCTTTGGTGTCGCACATACCCTATAAGGAGAATTCCCCTCCCCCGGGACAATGCACTATTTTTACCTGTAGTAACTACAACGCAGTCTATCCTGTTTTAAGGGAGCTGTTAGTAATCATCCCGATCATGTTCGGGAGCGTATGATGCTACATTACAGTTTGAAGTGCATTATCGCAAGCCTGAGGGGCACACCTTGATGTAGCAATAATGCATTTGTGTTCTCTTGTCCCATTTCTTAATGAAGTCGTTGAAAGCTTATTGGGTCTTCACAATTGTAATCTAGGTTAAAATTTGAGGGTTTTCTATCAAGAATAACTACATTTTTCACTAAAAAGCATTCTTCAATTTTCTTCAGTCTTCTATAGATTTACTTACTGCTTAATGTACATGTTGAACGGCCAGCCAACCAACTCGACTTGAGTATCAGGTGATCAAATTATCACCTCTCGGGTGCAATACACTGAAAGGGGGATAGGGCCCCGGGGGGACTCCGCATATGAAAGGGGTGGGGATGCTCGTCGTCTCGCTTAGGGGTGTAAATTTCGAATTTTGGTCTCACTTACATGTAGGGTGTTCTGGGCAAAACGACATCATATTTAGCCGTGAAGGTCTCGTCTAGGGTTGCACGCGAAAAAATATAAAAATATATATATTGTCTGAGTTTTAACATGGTCTCTTTTAGGGGTTAAAAAAAGCTTGACCACGCCTAGATCGGTCTCCTTTAGGGGTTTAATTCAAAATTTCCGACGAGCATCCCGATCCCTTTCATATGCGGAGTTCCCCCCTAAGGAGAGGGCTAGCATAGGGAGGTAAACTTGTAACTGATAAGGAAAGTTAGTCATGCTTTGCGACTTTAACTGGGACAAGTAAATCGAGGCTACGAACAATGATGAATAACATTCGTCTGGCTTTTCTTCTCACCTTATCATGCTCTAGCTTGACGAAGTCGTCCCTCATAATGGGAGTTATCAGCTTGGAGATTTAAACGAAGAACAGGAAAAAGAAGAAACGAAGACAGTAACAGTCCAGGAACCTGAAATCCACAAAGCCGAGGGTGAAGCCAATGGTAACACTGAAGCTAGACTGCGTTACCAAAAGGATGAACGGTACAGTTTAATAGGTCCGCTCGGTCCAGCTGTTAAAAAAGCCCTATACGATCATCATGCGCATTGTCAACACCCGATAAACAGTCAAGACAATTTTTACCAATTTTTCGTTTTGTCTTATAACCTTTACGTTTGTTCAAACAATGTTGTTCCGTTGATTCAGACGTCGAGCTTATTAGTCGGACTCAATTCATTTTCACGATGTTCAATAATATGTGAAAATAGTCGTAAGTAAATAGAAAGTAGTAATTTATGCATTAGGTTCGGCATATGAGAAGCTAAAATTGGTAAAAATGTAGTTAAATTGTATCAATTATTTTTTTCAAACGTAGGCTGCTTCTACAACCTCAGAGTAAATAGCTGAGACACTTTTTAAATTTCACTCATCTTCCCCCGTCATTAAGCTCAGTTAAAAATCGCTCTTCCTTTATGAAAGAGGGATCTTAATTTGCCCGGGAACCTTTTTGGGGTGAGACTGCAAATTATATGTGACTATTAATAGAAATTTGTACCGCGCAGTTTCTACGAAAATATTCAACTGCGCATAAGAGGATCTGAAGTGCATTGTTGAAGGACTAACCGATGCCAGTAATTATTTCAGTACAAAACAGTACAATAACGTAAAACAATATGAACAACATATTTACTTAATTTGCCGATAATTTTCAGAATGTCTTCCGTAAATTTAATGCGAGATGAAGAAGAGGTAGAGGTGAGAAGTGTTCTTTTCTGTTAAGGTTTGATGACTGTGCACGTTTTCAGCTAACTTTTATTGTTTAGTCTGGATTACCTCCTTTGGCTAGGGTATAGAAATCAACTGGTCGTGTCGTGTGACTCTGGAACACTAGAAATTTATTTTGGGCGTCGTATACCGCCGGAAATTTAAACACTGTGCAAGTCCCCCATTTTTTGAAATAATTCTGGTCATTCTGTTAAAAGATGAATAGGTAGTAACTTAAATATTTACTTCTATCTTGGCTGCTTTTTCTTACAGAGTGGCGAGACACAGTATTACAACAAAATGTGTAAAGGAATGATGCTGTCTATCGCGTACGCTGCCAATATCGGCGGTACAGCCACCCTGACGGGAACTGCCCCAAACCTTGTGTTTAGTGGACAGGTTACAAGGCAAGTCTTTCCATTGTTTATTATAACTTTCAGTCAGCTAGAGCGTGGAGTTTGAGAAGTTAATTAATTTTTTTTTTCAGTTTTAGCAAGAGATAATAGATCATTCTCTCTTGGTTTTAGCTTAGCACGTGGCTATGGTAATTGTGACTGACTAGAATATTTCGAGTTTCAGCTTATAAGCAATGTATCGAAAGCCTCCCTTTATATCGACTAACGCCAGTTATTGGCTCTATTGTTTATATGTGTTTTTTGTATTTTGCCACGGTTATTGATTTACCTTGGTTTTGCGGTATACTCCCCAAGAAGCAATCTTCAACTAAAAAGCGCTCCCAGCAAACCAACAATGTGGTCTTTGAGATAGTCATTTGCAAAACAGCGCATAAATCTCTAGCCTTCTTCTGAATGAGCAGGGGTAGTAAGAAAAAGAAGTGATTCAAAGGCGAAAAGCTCTACAAATCTTTTTGTCCGATTTTATTTGGAATGAGTACTACAGCAATTTCGCGTTTCTCATGGATCAAAGATAAACGCTAATTTGTGAACGGATCTTTATGTGGCGGAAAGGTTATACGACTTACCTTTCCACTGTTGAGGAATTATGTCTTATGTTTTATTTTTTCATTATTATAATATTTTACTGGCGAAGTTTGCCCCAAGAGTAACAAAAACTCATCAGGAGGGCTTACGTCGAATAAAAAAATTGCAATTAATAGTTTTGGTCTAAAGCGGCAGCAAAACAAAACATAGATATATTTAGGTATTTTTATGAAATCTCTTCGATTAAGATATAAAAGACTGGACATGAAAAAATAAATCATTATGTTTTTTTTTTTTCAGTATCTACCCAGATAGTCCCGGCTTTGGCTTCGCCGCTTGGTTTGGTTACGCGTTTCCTCAGATGGTGATCCTCTTGTTTGTTGCATGGGTCTGGCTTCAGCTGTTGTTCCTCAAAATTAAGTATGCGCTACATTACTTCCTTATTTAAATTTCATTGCCCAAATCGTTAAGGTTGCTGAGGCTGTGCAGCTGATCTCACAACGACTAAAACGCGCATCCAGCCTTGTGAATTATGTTACTTGAAGGGTGGTATAATAATAGTAACCTGAGAAAACAGATGACATTTTGCAACGCCACCACTCGGGTTTACCCGCGTTATGACGTCTGAGGCCCGGTTTAGACGCCGCTCCACTTGTGTGCCGTACTAAACTTATGAATTGAGTACGGCAAGAGAGCGGTGTCAATTTGGTACGGTAGTTTTAGTTTGGTGCGGCAACAGCGTAAAGTTGGACAGAGTCTGTCGAGCTTTTGTCCAACTTAACTTAGGCTCGACACACGGTACGCTGTCTGAATCAGATGTCGCGCCAGTGTCGCTACAAAGTCGAACTTATTAAATAAGAAGGCTCTTACAGCGGCTTTCAGTTTCGCTTGCCTGGAGATTAGACCGAGAAATGAGGAGGCGATTAATTCTACACGAAACAAGATGTACTAGCTAAAGGTTTTTTACTTCCTACTTTATCGACGTCGAGTATTGTGCAGGATATTGATTTAGTAGGCGTGTTAGCCACGACCGGAAATAGTCTGCGGTCGCAGGCTATACGCGTGTATAAGTCCAGAGAAATTACAGCATTGCCAAAGATCAAAAAAGTGATTCACATGGCAAGTCATTTCAATCATCGCCGAAAATAAACCGCATGCTCATCACAAGATGCATTTGCATACAATGAAAGTTTACAACAACCGACCAACGCAGCTTTGCTAATTAAGATTCTTATTTTTTTTTTTTTTTTCGACCACTCAGTAGTGTTCACTTGTTCCAAGGTAATCAACGCTTTCAAGCGATAGAATTCGTGGACCGACACGTTTCGGAAAAGCTCTGAATTTAATCTTTCCTAAGCTTCCTTCGCAAAACATGTGTGGCTTCGGTCACGCAACGGTTCTTAACTTATTCCTAATTTCCACGGTCTCCGTTAGGAACGTCTGGCACCATGACTCCCGTATTGTGTCATAAATACGAAGAAAAACGGCTTGCAGATTATGAGTCTCGCTGCTTACGTAAGCGAGACTAATTAGGTTCGGCACATGAAAAGCACGGCGTCCGACCATGCTGATGACGCTTTACTACCTTTATCTGGATAGTGCATATGATTGGTTGAAAATTCGCTTCATCCAATCAGAAGCACTACCCAGATCTGGGTAGTGACGCGTCATCAGTATGGAATTTCTGCCCTCGTTCCTTAGAAGTCATTACATGGAGAAACCAGTGGTGGCGTGGCCAAATGTTGGCTGTGTTCTAGTAGAATTTATACGAGGTACTATTATGTGTTCTACCTTGTATCGCATACAAAATATAGACTGCAAAGTATCTTAGGAAAGACCGGTGCAGTGCATTTTACCTAAGACACAACGCGCGCCGCTTAACAACTTTGAGGGACGGGGACGAGATAGCTTAATATTTGACGCCTTGTTATCCTTTAAGCCCTAATATCCATATACAAATTGTCCAGGTTGATTTCCACCCATTTCCCTAAAGATACTTGAGAGAATTTTCAAAAAATCAAAGTATCTTCCCTTTGCTGGTCATTTTATTAACTGAATTCTCCTAACCTCTTCCTCCTTGATGATGTATGAATATGTTGAGGCAAAAATTGATGTTTTTCATTTTTGTCACTAAAAGGGATAAATATACTACTTATTTTATGGGATTTATTAAAAGAAAAAGAGAAGTGGAATTTTTCATGATTTTTTATTGTCTTGATCGCTGAGGAGTGAAAGGAATTATTAAGTTGTTCAGGGATGATTTTTTCGTTGTAGGTAATTCCACTTAATTGAGTTCACGTTCCTTGTGTTACAGTTTCCGTAGATGTTGCCGTTGTTTCTGCTTGTCGAGGTCAAAGAAGAAGGACCATTCGGCGCAGGCGATCAAAATGGTTTTGCAGGAACAGTACAGATCCCTTGGACCCATGTCGTAAGCATTTTAGAGTACAGTCGAACCCCTTTAATACGGGAACTGAGAGGGCTGTCCGTTAAGCGGTGTTTGAATGAAGTTTTAATTACATTTACACCGAGTGTTGCTAAACCATTGAAAATATACAGTATACTCGGTGTCAAGTGATAGGGCGACTGGCAAAAGAAAGTGCCATGAGGTTTTAGCCATTACTTGTCCTCCTTTCGGACATTAGTGTTGATTTTTCATAAAAACAGCACGAGCGAAAGAAAAAGAAATTCAAGCGCGCTTTAATATTACTGATAGCTACTAAATTTATTCTGAAGGAACTTGTAGTAAACATGCTACATAATCTGACTGAGCAGAGCTACCACAATATACCTCAAGGGTGGATTCATTTTCTGCTAACCACAGAATAACTTTAAAGACTGAAAAGTATAGAATTTAGCATAATATTTTGCTTTGACAGGTTTGCTGAGAAAGCCGTTCTTGGACATTTTATCATGCTGGCGTTACTGTGGCTGTTTCGTGATCCCAAATTCATTAAGGGATGGTCCATAATATTCGAAAAAGAGTAAGATTATCTTTGGTTAGTTTGGCCTTGGAATGTAACACATCTTATGAACCCATTTTTTAATTTTATTGAGCGCTTGCCGAGCAGTCGATATTTTTTCCTCGGTTCATTGGGGAACGCGTGTCATTTATGCGGATCAAATGTGGATTAGATTTAATAAAACGGGGAGGGTGTGGTCTGCTTCGCCGCTCACCTGGTTTCTCTCACTCGTGGACGTTTTCTCTTGTTTAAAGAACATTAGAAAAATTAATTCTTTGACACTGTCACTCGTAGATTCAATTTGTTTCAAGAATGCAATGCTTGTTGATGATAAGTTTAAGAAGGGGTAAGTTAGGTAAACCCTGGGCCAAATCCCAGCCCTTAGAAACAAATGAAAACTACGTTACCCCAGAAGGAAAGTTTAATTAGTGATAATAGGCTGGTTTAGCAACAGGACGGGAACGTCAGTTGGCGACGGGAAAGCGCGCGGAAAGGACTAAACACGACCTCCGGTGCCCAATTTGCCGCTGTACCATTGGTCAAGCCAGTTGTTTTATTTGCGTGCGCCGTTATCAACTAACGTTCCCATTCTGTTGCTAAATCAGCCTAATTATTAAAATAATGGGAACAGGTTGCACAGCTAGTTAGCAAACGATCCCTGTGATACCAGCGCAGTGTTAGAGCCCAGCCTTCTTAATGTTAAGGGAGTTGTGGATGAGTCAAGAGCAGTACACGAAGTAGACTATGTATGACTAATTAGTTTTTTCCTCACAAGTCGTAAAAACAAACAAAACACTTTAATTAGCGGGCGGAAGGTAAAGTTACGAAAGGAGACACGACGCGAAGGGAGAGGAAAATTTGACTTTCAGTAGTAGATCGCGTCTCCTCATAAGAGGCAAGCGTTCGCCCTTTCGTGCGCTTAACTCGTTCTTCTATCTCTGCGGAAAAAATAAATGGCTAACCGAAGTCTTCACGAGAATGTGACCTCATCCCACACTGACTTTTGATCTTGTCTAAAACCAAGGAAAATCGTAAACGCCGGGAAGATGCTATTGCCATTTAATTGGTTTTCTCTTTTTTTTCTATCCAGTTACGTTCGTGACGCTACGGTGGCTATGATAATTTCGTTTTCATTATTTGTGTTCCCCTCCGAGCGACCAAGGATCTTTGCTTCCGATGGTTCAGGTGAGAGCGGAAAAGAAATGTGGAATCTCTGGCTAGTTAGTGTTCCTTTGATTAATTGTAGTGCTACTCAAATTGTAGGTTGATTTACAATACACTGTGGCGACGGAACATTCGAACCGATCCAATCCAGACTTCAATCCCACTTTTGAGGCAGGTGCGCACAAACAAGGTGTCGCCAATATATCCCTTTTCAGCCTCCAAAGAAAGTCGCGTCCGGCGATAGCCCGGGGTTTATGGATTTTGTGATCGGGCTAACGAATTCTGTTTTTAACATGCCTCAAGGACAAGTGAAGTTTTGAAATATTAGTAAGAAAATTTGTTTAAATTCTTAACAAATTTAAAAAGCTGTTTTCCAAGCCGATCTATTAAAGAAGTAAAATTAGACGTACAATTTTTCTAATAAATTAATAAGCCGAGGGTAACCTGCGAAAACAGTCGGTTTCTTCTCGCGAAACGTCCCCAGGGGCGAAGAGCGAGGAGAAACTGACGGCTGTTTTCGTAGGCTATAATGAGGGTGGTAATGATATAACTAATAAATAACAATTAGCTAAAAATACGTGAATCGCAGAACCTCGCGAAGAAAGATCGAACACAATCGTACAGACATTAAAAAAGTGCGCACCTTAGGGTACTATCGTCAGAGGTTGATAAATGTTAAAGTTCAAGTTAGAAATTTACAAAACCCAAGCAAATTACCTATGTGTGTAAATTACTATGTACGTTACAGACTATTTTATTCGTGCGCACTCGTATTTCCACATCATAGTAAAAGAAAACTATTTGGTTTGAAGACAGATGCCTTAGTTGTTTGTCTTTATTTTCTTGATCTTCTTATTTCGCTATACTGGTAGTTATGCAGAGAATGGCCATACAAAACCCTTGCTTAACTTACTTTTACCACTTTATAGCGAACAAACCACCACCTGGCCTTCTGGAGTTCAGGTCGATGCAAAAAAAGCTTCCATGGAATATTATTGTGCTACTTGGAAGTGGATTTGCTTTGGCGGAAGCGTGTAAGGTAAGAAATAGTGGTGCTGATTTGATGGGGGTTTTCATTAGCTGTTTTCCTTATGTGCGTGCAAAGATTGCGGGTATATATTGCCAGTATATGTTTAAAAGGTCTATTCTAAAATTTCCTGTGAATCCTTAGGGGGGAGGGGAAGGGGACATAAAGCCGTACGGATTCTAGGAATTAGGTTCCCGTGCGTCCTCTGTTGCCCCTTTCCTCAGTTCTTTTCGAACATTTGCAATGCAGGCTTGCAACTGAAAAGAAAAATTTTTGTTATCACTGTCTCTTAATTGTTTGTAGTTTTACCTCGTGATTTAATTATCTGACAGGTGTCTGGCTTATCCAAGTGGGTTGGAACCCAATTAGCCTATCTTGATGCCATACCAAGCTATGCAATCGTCATTATCGTCTGTGTAATGATTACTACATTCACTGAGGTCACCTCCAACACAGCTACAGCCACCATCTTCCTTCCAATACTGGCATCGCTTGTGAGTTTGTCTTTTAGCTTATTTGTGACTTCTTCTTACTCTGAACTCGACAAAAATGTTAGTTAAATGGAAATGAAATAGCGAAAAGGGGATAAACTGTTTAACTGAAGAAATAAAATGTTATTAATATCAAGGGTATTTTTTGATGTTCAACAACCTGATGAAGGGTTGAGATTTTTGCACTTTTCACGCTCTTTGCAAGTATGATTTCTAATCTTTTTGTACTGATAAATTAAGTGGATGCTTTATTAGGAGACTTTTACAGCGACCGATGCAGGGATATTTGATAGAGGGGGTCTAGATGTCTACTCAATGGCGAGCTAGAACCTCCCCAAAGCGGGCCTCTGTGCGACTATAAGAAGTGTCCAATAAGAAGAGCTGTACGCATAAGAAATGTTATGTGGAGCCTGCGTCTAAGGGTTGCTTTTAACTCACCTCGGCAGTTAAGGTCACCTGAGAACGGCCTTTGGATCTGACGGCTATGCCATTCTTACTGAAGAGCCCAAATAAGCAGAGGGTGGGCTGAAACTGCCCCGGTGTTTATGGCTATGCGCAAAAGCTACTAACCACTCAGTCAGTAGGCTCCGTGTTTTGGTACCTGAGTGTGTCACTTGTTTTAAGGTTTCTCTTGAAAATGCAGCTGTTGTATATCGCTGGGACCAATGTGATTTTGTATGTAATACCTATCAGAAACACTATTTTTTTATATATCTTTTATTCAGGGAGAGGAAATAAATGTCCATCCTTGGTACCTCATGCTTCCTGCTGCTATCTCTTGTTCATTCGCCTTCATGTTGCCCGTCGCTACTCCACCAAATGCAATTATATTTGCCGGTGGACACCTCAAAGTCAAGGACATGGTATGTATAGATTGTAATCAAAGAGGTTTTTTATTGACTACTCATTAAAATAATTGATTTGATGTCGCCTTAATCCATTACAGCGCCCACCAAAATAAAGCCAGTGGTTCTTGGGATGGTCTTTCATAAAGGTCCCATTCTTTGGAACTTTATGACGGTGTTTGCTTCACTGTCTTTGTCATTAGTTTATTGAATTCCTAGTTACTGTCGTGGCTCCTTTGCTTTTGCATTGGAATGTTTTGTGACTGGCTGCTAAAAGAATCACACCATCGTGTTAACCAATCAGAAATCCAACCGAAGCAAATTATAACTTGTGTGCACGTAGTGTTTTCCTCCCCTTAGCGCCACCTAGCCATCTGATTGGTTCATTGCGTATGAATTGTCTGTGCTTGCTGTTATTGGCCAGGTTAATAAAAAATCTCTCTAAAGCAAAGTAAAATTAAAATACACTCTGATGAAAACTGGCCCAATCGCAAAGTCAACTGAGAAACGATTCAAATACGACTCTTTTCTTTCGTCAGGCAAAAGCTGGTATCGTAATGAATGTCCTAGCCGTGACAGTGCTGATAATTTGTGTCAATACCTATGGGGTCCCTATGTTCGACTTAAAAACTTTTCCAGACTGGGCTGGAAGTGCTGCGAAAACTGGAAGAGGCCCTGGTACCAGTTCCAATGTCACGTTGGTATGTCACAACGTGACAACTGCAATCGCTAATCTCACCTCATCATAGCCTGTGCGCGTATGTTTCGTAACACGTGACAGTAACGGCAGCTATGAACACAAGGAGATATCATTGCTGTCATTTCCAATATTGAATTCAGTATTTGAAACGAGCGGTAGTTTGCCCTAGATTGTGAATTGAATGATTTGTATTGATGTAAATAAGCTAACGCCTGTGTTTAGCGTGAATTTTTTAAATATTTACATATTTTAGGATGAATGGGTCAATCACGTCTTTTTAATATAAATGGGTTGATTATATGTTGTGTTATTTTGGGTAAAAATCACATACTTGTCACATAACATTAGTCATTATAATTACAATGACCTGTTTTTAGTAGTCGGCATCGGGTTTTATTACTGTGCAATCTGTAAAAATAAATATATAGGCTCCAGTAATCTCCTACCCAGATCTTTTGTCACAAGAGATGTGGGTACGAGATTAAGGCTGCAGATCCAGAAATTCTTTCAATTTTTCCACAACTCAGGAACTAAGTGCTTTAATAGAAAACAACCTTTCAAAATTTTCCGTGTTGTCTACCTTTCACTCTTTCAGTGGTATGTAAGCGATCTACCTTTAAATTTGCACGTAATACAGCTCATTCAACAGGCTCAGCTCATTCGAGATCTCTCCACTGTACCTGTGACGACCCAGATATTTCGTTACGGAATCTTTTTTTCAGTTTTCATAAAGATAGGTGAATCCGAAGAAACTCAACTAAGTATTGTCGCTTATTAACACAAATTCTTTCAATTCGGCGCGCTTTGCAATTGTCCACTTAGAAAGATTTTTCAAGGCTTCCTAAAACGGGGTTTACGACTCATTTTCGACTCCGAAAATATGGCAAAGAGAAGGAGAGACTCACTGAGAAATGGCAAATCTGTGCTGAACATTTTTAGAAAATCAACACATATTGGAACTGCCTGTAAAACCATACACTGTAGCAGACTAACTGCCGGTCATTCGACCTCTTTACCAGTGGACCGGGTTAACATGTAGATAAGGGAAGAGGGCATGCAAGCAGAGAAGAAGCATGAAGTTTGTGAACGAGGATTTTGAAGTTTAGTTTACTTGAGCGCTTCCTCCTTACAGTAAAGGGGGAGAACCGAGCAGGCCGCTAGATGTGATTACGATTTTAAGGGAGTGTCATCAAACAGGAATCTTAAAACTCCTAAATCCCAAGAAAAACCTACATTTAATTAATTTTCTCTTAACATCATCAGTACATAGTTATGAGAATTGACAAAATGATCACCAAAGGAAAACTACTCTGATCTTATATCAACTTCTCTCAACTAACTCCTTAAGACAATGTATGGAGATCAGTCTGGAGAACTTGTATGTGGATATTCAGTTGGGGCTTAAAGGGTAAGAGACGCGGTCCTGAGGGTGTCCGCAATAACGGGAGTTGAAGGCATAACGGCATGAACTGCATGCAGTGGTGCACGTCAGGCCAGGGCGCATAGCGTAAATGGGGTGGTAAAGGGTCGATTTTTGTTCTCGGCAAAAAAGCGGTCGCTATTTTCTTAAGACCTTAAACCAGCTCCGGCCAATAAGTGCCGAGGCCAACGGAACTAGAACCGCATGAAGGTGTCGTCAGGACAAGATAACTAGGTTGCGATATTATTTTACTTTTCAACTATTGCATTCGATGCTTAAGTTGTAAAATAAAAAACAAAATAGATAACGTTTTGCTAACAAAAACAAGACCAGTTTATTCAATCAATATAATGTCAGTGTTGGTAATACATGAGCTAAAAAGGTAGCATGCATAAATGCTCTGTGAGGCGAGGGCAAAACAACTAAATGATACTGTCTGTGTAATTAGGCTGGCAAAAATAACAACACGGGCGGTTAAATTTAAGAGTCATCATGAAAGGTATAGGCTAGATAGCAAGGCCTTTGTCCGCCTTCGTTACTTCTTTGGACAAGAATTGAAACCAGATTCCTCAACCGGCTGAAAAGCCAGCCTACATAAAAGGTGAGTTTAAAAAATTGATGTCAAAGAGCCCCAGTGAGAAAAGGTAAGAGGGGTCAAGTTTTGCAGCATTTTGTATATAATGAGGATAAATGATATAGAAGACTTCGATGCCTTCCTTAGACTGTAAGATATCTAAACTAAACTCTTACTCCAAAAAAATAACCTATTGAACTACCTGCACTAATACCTCCAAGGAAATGGTCTTGGAGTTTTGCGAATCCTGTTTGATTTGGTCCAAACAGAAAGAGTCCACCAATAACAGTTTACATGGTTTTTTTTTCGACGATAAGCTAATCTTATTCAAACAGCTCGGGTACAATACTGGCACAAACGCATAAAGTCCAATCTCTGGAACTTATTCTTAAGTCTGCTGGTATTATTTTACATCACTGCAATTCTATGGGATTATGCCCAGTTTTTCTACAGTATAGCAGATGAGTCTTCTATTCATCGTAAAGTGCAATGATCTCTAAACATCTACCTAAAAGCTTCTATTGGTTTAATGTTGTCTAAAAGAAGTTTGATTATGCGCCCTGAGTCTTTGCTCGGCGAGTGACTTTGGTCTTTGTGTATGTAGGAGTCATAAAGTCTCAAGTGCTAAGACTTGTTTAACTTTACTTCTGTCGTGATCTCTCGTGTAATGGAATTTCGTTATCCTTAGACCTGCCTGCGCCACGCGGAGGCTGAAAGACAGGTTTGTTTGGTTCTTCCGAACTGTCTCTCACATCAACTACAGAGCAAACAGCTTTCAAAAACTCATCAGCTTTAGCCTCTTTGCAGGCCAGGCGTCCTTCTTCGTGATAAGCAGAGAACATCCGGGGTGTGAAGAACTGGTTGGCGGTGTGGTGTTGTGGGAACTGGTCGTTGCTGGACAAACAAGCACATAAACATGATTTGCGATGACAACACTCGCAGCAGCAGCCAGTTAAATCCTTGTTTTTTTCTTGTTTTCTTGGTACGAGAAGAATGATTTCTCCATTGCGTTCCGGATCATTGTCATTATCGTTATCGTAGTGGACTTTAAATCTGTTTAATTATAAAAGAAACATTGCAGAATGTTACTGGACTCTGATAGGTTTCTAAAACGGATGTTACACGGTGGAACAAACCACCCCTCAAAGGCATCCGTGAGGCTAATTTTACATTTTATAGAGAAGAGAAGTGTGACGTCACATCACCATGGTAGCACTATTTTTGGATGACAACAAAACCAACGACAACGGCGACGGAAGGAGAACGGCAAAAAAGTCAGTGAAAAGGTTTTTATCGACAAAAGAACAAATTTGCGCGTGCATCATGCTATTTTGTTCATTTCTTTGCCGTGGTTGTACGACTGCGACATGAAACTTCCTAATTTCCAGCGCCCGCTTCATGGAGTCGGTGAACCAACTCAAAAATTTTCGTTTTCCTTTTTCTAAACTTAGATATGGTCCTCTCGGATGCAGCCAAGAAAAATTCGCCAACTTTTGACAAATTAAATGAAATTAAATAAGATCGATGAAGTTTGAAGCGGTGCAGATTCTCTTTAAGGTGAATTTTCGGTTTGGTGTCATCCAAAAAATTTGCTACCAAGGCATCGTGACGTAACGACTTCTCCTCTGTATTGACGTTACTTTTCATTCTATTTACCAAACTTGCCAAACAGTCTACGATTTTCTACCAAATTATTCACGTAAGATGTCAGATTATGACATTACGACCAATGATGTCACCAAAAACAGGACAAAGTTATGTGATATATGATGAAAGAGCTTTCAAGAGGGGAGTAAAACGCTAAAACCATACTTTTCTTCAAAAAACGACTCCCCAAATGCTACTTGACGTTTCATGTCAATTTATAAAGTCTCATGGCATGACTCCAGAGGAACGCGCTTAACGAAAAATTTAAATGCTAAGAAAGCGTTTTGCTAAAAGATCTTTACCAGGGGAGCTAGTTAAACTCTGAAAACTCGGTAGTTGCGGAAAGATGTACCATCAAACGATTTTCGTTTCTTGGCTAAAAAACTCTCTTCTTAGCATCTCTGAGGCGTCTCTGAGGTCTTTGCATTGAAGGAAATTTTCTGTTATTTTTTTTGTTGTAGTTTGCGATAATTGAGATAGTTACTGTGCTACTTATATTGAGTTTATAAAAGACTTAACCTTAGACTTATTACACAAAGGCTGCCCAAATTTTTTCCAAATTCAACATTTCATATCTCAACAAATATTTGAGTAATGGAAAAATATCTTCTCCTTTCCAAGATCTTTCGGAAACTTTCCCTATAAACAAAAAATGCAAATATCAACGACGTCATAAATAATATTGAGACGTGTGATTTGACATTTTATGTCAACGTGTTCATAATTTGATTGGTATGCTTACTGGTCATGTTTTTGTAAAGGGAGAATTAGCACCAACCAAGTCATTGTAAATTAACCAAACTGTCATTGCACATGCTGCCGCTTTCGAGGTTTAGTGCGGTCCCGGTCTGTGATGGCGTCGTTTGACTGTGACGTGGAGATCCAGTACGAGAGACAGTTTCAGATCACCTTTACTCTTAAACTTATAATTGCTGTCGATCATGACGTGGCAAGTACGTTTCGACAATGTCATTTTCGAGATCTAGACCTTCTTATAAACCTATGTAGAGAGGAAAATGTTAAACAGATTCATAACAAAAGGTACTGTCCAAGTGAACACAAATGAATCGCCCCTCCTCCTTACCCCCAACTTATACTCTCCCCTTGAAATCGGTTGTGAACAAATACTCTTAAAGGCAGAAAGACGATCATTTTATGGATCATAAAGTACAAAAAAGGCAGGAGTTGCATACTTGTAATAACGCGGTTTTCCTTCCCGTTCTGGCCTAACAAACATCTGCATCAAGTCAGTAATGACATCTTTACCGTCTTCACCATAAAATGAGCAGTTCAGCTCAGCACGAGCGAGCATCAGTGCGTCCAGAATATCTTCTCCATATGCTTCCTCTTCGTGTTTATGTCCTCCATCGACAACAACAATCCTTTTCAGTTTCCTCTGTAACAGTGGCAAAATGGCGAGATTCTGGTAATGACCACCGTCGCTGAGTAACAAAGCTGGTGGTGGCGTTGGCCCAATGTTGTCCTTGGAGAATAATAATCTCGCATTGTAGACGAAAGAATTGTGAGCAATGAACCACCTACAAATGAACAGAATTACCCTTTTGTTGCTTGTTCTCTCCACTTTAAAAAAAAGAAAAATTATATACGCTAGATATTTGATTAGTTCGCTTGTTCTTCCCACACGCTATCGAATTTGTCTTACACTTCAGGTATGCATGACTTACAAGAATCCTTTTTTGGGGCCTAATTAACCCTTATTAACCCTATTCAGACCGGGGGGCCTTCCCCCCCCCCCCACCCCCTACTAAAAAGTTGAATAACCTCAAAACCGTTTAAGCTTTGACTGCCAAACTGTAGCGAATTTTCCTAAATTTTATCTGGGATCATTTTTAAGTCGTTGTGACGTCACTTCAACATTGACGCTACCATGGCAACCTAGTTTTGCCAACCATGTTTTTGAAAATTTGCATTTTTTCTACAAAAATGCTTTTATTTCTCTTTTAAATTATTGAATTTGTGTACTACACTTAATTTAAGATTACTTCATCAATTTTTTTTATCACTGAAATGTTATCTAGTTGGCTTTTTAGTGAGTAATTTGAGGAAAAAAACAAAAATTTAAAATGACCAACTGGCAGATGTTAGATTCAATTTTCAACAGTCTTCATTTCTCTCGGAATTTCATAACTTGCAGGTTTTTGCTTCCTAAGCATCCTTCTATGCACAGATCAAATTTTCTATCACGACTACCTCGATGCATTTAATTGATTCGTGGACCCACAGAACATACATACATACCTGTGCAGCCCATAGTTTCTTTCTGTGGGTCCCCGATCTGGACTTACCAACTGTCTAAATACTTAACTAACGTACTGAAACCTCTGACTGACGAATCTAGACATAAACTGCAGTCTACTGAGAACTTTATTGGCGCAACGAAGATAATACAGATACCTGACGACCACAACAAACTAGTGTCTTTTGATGTGAGATCACCGTTCAACAGGATTCCACTTCAACTGGCTCTAGACTGCACTGAGAACGCTACTAAGAAATCTATTGCTGAACTACCACTACCTACAGACAAGCGAACACGTGATACAGAACAGAGAATCCATGAGCCGTGAGCCGTGAGCGTGTTTGTGAGTCCCGTACTCATTCCGTCTTGAACCAGTCGTCGGGTGGATTCATTTGCAACATACGCGTATAGCTGTCGCATTTTTTGCTGGAATTTTTTTTTATTGTTTTTAGGCTTAAAAACAATAAAAAATTCCAGCGGGCAAATGCGACAGCTATAAGCGTATATTGCAAATGATAACTATAACTACTTATTGTCGTGAACCATAAACCAAACAAACTCTCACCTGGCAATTTTCTCCAGCCATTTTGGTTCTTCTGCTCCCGTGTCAATGCCTGCGATGAAGGCTAGAACGACGTGTACTAATACGAAGAATCCCATTGAAATGATAATAACTAGCTCGATGTTTGAAGGCATAATCAATTGAAACACTGTTGGGATAATTAAGGGAGCTCCACGAATAACATGTAAAAGACACGCCAGTGTCTGTTGAGTTAAAACCAAAAAGAAAGGAAGAAAAAAATCAATAGATTAGTGATTAAGATGATGATGGGGATGATAGCTGTGATGACGATAGCCTGTGTAGCAGAAGCTTGGAAGTGAAGGGCGCAAGAAAGAACTGGGAGCGCTAGGGAGACACGCGAGGAGAGAGGGAGCGCCTGCCCGAGAAGCCCATGAAAATCGTTTTACCCGCTTTCTGAGAGTGCGGAAAATTCCTATTGGTTAAGATGCTCCCGACGAGATAAGTGTTCGCGTTAGGCGAGAAAACTGTCAATCAAAGAAAAGACGAGATCGCTTGTAAACACGTAGTACAATACAAAGCAGTGAAGGTCTTATTACACCACTAAATGGTAGTCGAAGATTAGATCTGTAATTCAATAGGAATATGTGGCTGTAATCTCAAAGAAAAGTTGGAGTGTTTAAACGATATTCACAAAGGAACGACTTGAAATCAAATACGTATTAGCAGAAGCGGTGAAGACAAAGGATTTTTCGAATCGTTGAAATGAAGATCAGCGGAAATATTCTTTGTTCAAAAAGAACTTGACGGCTTGCATTTTCGATGGAACGGATACCATCAGGACATGGACAGGATTCATGAAATGAAACGCTTTCCACTGAGGGGCATGAATTTCAAAAAACCTTTCATTATTGATATTATTCGTTCGAATGCGACGACTGATGCTAATGTCTCGTTACTGTAGCGTATAAAAACGTCTCAGTAGAGTTAGAGAGTTTGAGTCCTAAAATTCAGGTCCGTTTAGTAAGACATGTCTGTTCAAAAATCGGCTGCTACTTTGCTTTTTATAATACACAGCATGTGTTCTTTAAACATATCCAGTTTTGACTCTGTTTTTGTATTTATCGTGCCTTTGGTTTTATAAACGATTTAATGCTGTGTTTGTCATTGCTCCATCGCTTTATAATCACGTAACGTAGCTGATCTTTTTTAACAGATATTTAAACTGAGGATATAACAATGCAACGCGCTTTGATACGCTTTGTTTGTGCGAGGTCGATCTGGATCGTTTTCTGTTGAAATTTTAGACAGATCACGCAGCAACTACTGGATAATTGGACTGGCGGCGGGAAACGATTTTCATGGACCTCTCAGGCAGGCGCTCCCTCTCCCCTTGCATGTCTCCCTCGCGCGCCCCGTTCTTTCGTGCACCCATTTCTTCCAAGCGCCTGTTACGCAGGCTATGATGATGAGGAGGATGATGACGATGATGATGATGATGATGTGATGATACTTTGTAAAAATGAAAGATCAAGACATCATGACAACGACAAGTTTGGATTAAAAGTCATGATAACATAGACTACTACTATTGTTCAAAATAATTGTGATAATGATAGCGGTGATCGCAATAATAATAGAAAGGATTGTGGTGCCAGATCTTCAAGAATACTGTTACGAACAGATGAATTAAAACCCAGGCCAACGCTCGAGAAGTGGTTTTCTTGTTAAAAGGTAGTTGCAAGATAAAAACCTAGGTAACGAATCACCTGTTTTCACAAATTTACTGTAAAACCCTGGTGCAAGTTGTAGGCTTTGTATCTTTACTCTTATGGACAAAACAGAGATCAGATAAATACTTCGACCGGGAGAACACAGTAGTTTGAAAATGTTAATTCACAACGCATTTGTAATGTAATAATAATGATAATAATAAAGCAGTTGTTATAATAATTACATGTAGGGGAAAAATACACGATATGATAAATTGATAAAAAATCCATGACTACCGTCACGATAAATTACCTTTTTCTTCCAACCTTGTTTTGCGTATTTTGTGTCACCTGTCACAGTAGCTCCCATTTCGAGTCCAAGAATTGTGTGAAGGCGTTTCAATCCTTCGATGGAACCTTCGTATTTTCCCATGTGATTGGAAAGAGCTGCTGCAGATGTCGCCATTGCATCTGATAACATGATATCTCCAGGTTCCAATTTGCCTTCAAACTGGTTTTCACCGTGCTGGTCAAAACGTTCGATATCAGTGGGTGACATTGTCAAAAGCGCATAATTTAGTCTGTCCCCCTCACTTCTCTTCCATCGGTTCACCACTATGTTGGATAAGTATTGGGGCTTCATGTCTTTCAGATCTGCTAACGTGAGAGGTCTAACCTCGGTATCACTAGCCGCGTTCTGCGAACCGCATGAGCAGCAGCATAACCATAGAGGGCAAATGTGCCGTAGCCCAATACCTGAACATCCACATCGTCCAGTACTTTTCTCGTGGTAAAACGCTTTCTGTAACCTCCACCTGGAAAGATAAAGTACACTTTAGTTAGCTTGCTGCTCGACGTTTTGACGTATAGACTTGATGTGTGAGAAAGCACCCAAGCGACTGCATATACACCCATTTCAGTTAAGGTTGCTCCCGTGAACCATGTTTCATAGACTGCAGTGCACCATGGGAAACCCTTTTGTAGCGGGAAGTTCAGTCTTGTTCAAGTTCATCGAAATAATGGAGACCATTTGTGAGAAGGCGTACAAGAGGGCGTTTAAGTCAAATGGCTGCTAAAATTCTTAAGCATGAGCGAGCTGAAGAATTTTATTATTAAAAACTCACAGTAGGAAATTAGAAGCCTCTTCTTTTAACAACATTAAATGAGTAGGGTTTATCGCCAGATTAAGGTGCGTTTTTGCGTGGGGCCAGAATGCTGGTTATTTCAATAAAGCAGATCAACGCTATTCTTTTTTTATTCAGTTTTAAAAGAATTGCCCCAAATATAGATAAACGCGTTATGTTAAGTTATTCAGTATTGTAGTTCAACAAACGCCTTGAATTTGATTTTTTTTAACTCCATCCAAAATTCCCACGTGCACAAGCCAAGCAAACTCGTTGAAAATTTGCAGTATTTGCATATTACCACAGAGAAAACCTAACCTCAAATCACTGTCTTAAATTAAAAAGCCTAGGATTCGGTGTTTTGAAATACATTGTCTTAACGTTCTGCTGACATAGCATAGAAGCTTCACCAGCCTTTGCTTTCTAGGTTTCTAGGCATATTGCGGGCACATAATTTAGTAGAATTGCTACAATAATGCACCGCGGGCTATGAAACATGGATCATGCATCATGCATCATTCTTCTCTGAAGCAACCTTAATTGAAATAGGTGTATATCCCTCGCGTGTTGCGAATTTCTGGTGTCTCTTCTTATGTTTTGATCCCCATCTATACAGTCCAACCTCTACAGTAGTAACGGCCACCTCTCCACAACGGCCACTCTTTTTTGTCCCGGCGGACAGTTCATACATTTACTCTCGTTTAAACCTCTCTACAACGGCAACGGCCACTACAGCGTGTCCCCAACTGCCAAATTATCCTCTCGACAACGGGCAGTGTTTTCAGCGACAGATGAAAAAGTCAAGAATAGTCACGAAATTTGATTCGTATGGCTCGTTGATGACTAATCGTGGCATTCGTATTTTGATTGGGTTCCATATATACACTGCTGCCGTACTCATAAATTGTCTACGATACTTATAGGGAATGTTGAGAACTTTGCTCACTTTGTCTTGTTAACATTCTGATTCTGATCAAAACTTTGTTCAAGATTTTTGTGTATTTCATCTCTCTATATGTTTTAATATATGATGAAATTATCATTATGGGATACAGTAAGCACGAATATAGCACAATAAACATGTTGTACTCCCTAAAAAATTTGTTTATATTACACCCCTACCTCCCCATATCGGCCACCTCTCCACAATGGCCACTTTCCTCTGTCCCCAAGGTGGCCTTTATGGAGAGGTTCGACTGTATTTACTGTTATTCGCTCGATCCTCAAGTACTCTTGTTCTGCTAGGATACGGTTACCTTCTCGACATGATCGAGAAAATTCAAAAGCGGGTCAGGCTCAGAATGTTGCATCCTGATCTTTCTTATTTAGGTGTTCTTGCTGTTACTTTTTTTCCTAAAAAAGGCCTGCCTGGGAGGCTACCCCGACCAGGGCCCAGTTATTGTCACATGATTATTTATTACGTATACTCAAAACCATTACAACAACCTTTGGATATAAATGCGGGACAATAACAGAATTTTGTAAACTTTACCTGTCCCCTGCAGGTTGTAACAATGATTCTAATTTACTAAGTATTTTTAGATTTTCATGTATTAGACTGACTGTATAAATTCACCGTTTGGAGCGATTGTCCTCCTACTAAACCATTATTTCAGTATATTTATTTATTTAAATACATTTCTGCAAATCGAAGGATCTGAAAGGGATAAATAAATACTAAAGGTCGTTTTTCTCTGTTTTTTTACTTCGAACGTCACCAACTGTACAAATCCAAAGAAGAAATGTCAAGAGAATTTCCTCTAGTAGTACAAACAGTTTTTCTAATTTTACCTGTTGTAGACATGCACCAGCCTTTCTTGTAAAGCTGTCGTGAAAGGGGAAATCAGCAAGACCAATCCAGAAGCGCATAATAGCCAATAAAAAAGATCATCTTCGTAATTAATATAGACAACAGGAATTTTAAACACTTTCCAATATACGACGTACGAATAAGTGTAGATTATCAGGAAGTAGGATGTCTTGCGACGCAGCACCGGAATTGCAACCCATACAATCATCACAATGATTCCAACAAAAAGCTGCGTCCACCAAGGAAGATTCGCAATAAAGTCATAAACTGCAAACGGAATAAAAGTGAACATCAACAGTCCACCAGAAAGGTATTCACACAGCAGAAAGAAGGCTCTCCAAAATCGATTCACTTCTGTACACTTTGGGATGGTATAAGAGGCAAGAAAAAGAAAGACCAGAATAACAAACGTCAAAGTGATATCAAAGTTGTGATTTCCGCTCAGACAACGGTTAATGAAATCAATGTTTGGCACTGACGACTCATTCATTTCTCTTTGCCTTTCCAAAGCAACATCGCAGTCAGCTGATCTTCGCATAAATTTTCCAAACAAGAGATCAATAATAAACGCTACTGGGCACGCATAAGCGCCCCATTTCACCACTGGCTGGACCACGAGTACTAGAGTTAACAGACCGATCAAGACAATGGTGTCTAAGACCCCTTTCCACCACTTAGTCCAATCACAAATATACCCTGATCTTTGTGTCATGTTCCCAAAGAACTTCTTGTGCCAATCTCTCTTCTTACTTCTTGCCTTCCTCTCTTCGTGATATTTCCAGTCCAGGTAAGCTGTGCCTGTGTAACCACCCCCTGATACGCAACTCAAATAGTCCACTTCAACTCCACTACCCAGCAGTTCGCGGAGGACTCCAGAGCAAACAGCCGCTGACCTAATGCCACCCCCAGAAAACGCTAAACCGGTGCCTGAAAAGAAAAACAATACTATTAGTGGTAAACTTTTGCAGAATTTTCCCATCGATAATGCTCAAGTAAAAATTACACCCAGAAACTTCGTGGCAGCCTTTGTTTATGATTATAAGTATTTATTAGCATCTATCTTAAATTATCTCTACAAAGAGCAGACATCATACAATTGCGAACGAATCAGTTGTATGACTAGAGAAAATTGTAATCGATTTAATCAGGAGCCCAGGGGCCCTGATTTGATATAAAATAACATTCGTATGCAAATTAGGCCACTTGACTCCAAGGTGATCCGGTGTGATATGACTGAACATGCGCTCAACCAACCTCGTCCCCAGTGTTTTCATATTTTCCAACACGGCTGTGGCGGAATCGAGAAGCCGCTGGGGACGAGGTTACTGCTCAACTTAGCTAAGTTCAGGATTTAATATGCAACTACGACAACAACAACATTTATTATTTATAGTGCGCCCTTTCTATATAAATAATCAAAAGCGCATTACAATAATAACTAGTCTTTAAGGATAAAAATATCCAAACGGCGCAAGAGAAAATAATGCGCGCTTCAGTATGCTTCTTTGGTGATCAGTAGTTTGTCTGTGTCATGGTCTGAGCTAGTGCGGATTTGGTCTATGCGTCGAAAAGTAAAGTCAATCGTTTCAAAAGCGTTTTGAAAAACGAGGGGACAAAAAACTGTCCAGGAAAGGAGGGGAGGATTTCGTGTCTACTTGGTCCCTCACTGCCAGTATGTAGGGGCGGACGGGTGGCGGAAGGTCAGGTGTATGCTGACGATGGGTTTCCGATTTCTATAGCAATGGAGGCTCCGCTTTTAAAAAAACTCACTTCCTCAAAGTGTTTGATGTATAAAACACGAAGAAGAACTAAGGATACAAACAAGAGGAGCTTTTCATTTGATTTACAAAACACTCATTTCGTTTGTATGACATGAATTATTTGTAAGTTTTTAAAAGAACTTTTGATGAAACACTGTCTCTCATTTTTGATATACTACGTTTACTGGGCTAAACTGAGGATAAATATTGATTAGATTGAACTCAATACGAAGAATATCCTCGGTGTCATATGCTAACCCGATATGTATCGAATATCTATCTATGAGCTAAGTGAAAAATTTCCTCTGCCAACCTTCCTGGCCTTTGCCGTTTCCTTCCTCGTTTTCTTCTTTCTTTTCTCCTTGGTTCAGGTAAGCCATGTTTGTGATCCCACCCTCCGACGCGCTGCTTGAACAGGCTTCATCTTTTGTCATAAAAAAAAAAAAATTATTTATTTTAAGAAGGTGACACCAATGACTATAAAAAGTGTTCTCCCTAGTGGCCCTCTGAAAACCAAATTGATAATAATAAATTACAACAATCATGATAAAAAGCCTATTTTACAAATAGCAATTATAATAAAAGATCATAAAAATTCTAGTTTTCTCCCTCCCTAATGGCCCTCTAAAAGCAAAATTGATAATTATAAAATTACAACAATCATGATAAAAAGCCTGTTTACAACTAGTGATTATAATAAAAGATCTTAAAAATTCTAGAGAATAAAAAATTGAGAGATGTCAAAAACGGAAGTGAATGTACATTGGTAAAAAAGGAAATCCAATCTACAACCGTTACGATATTTTTAAAAAAAACACTTTTTTAAAAAATCAGAAAAACTTTTTAACCTTAAAATTGTCCACCGTATAGATTGATTAGTTCTTTAATAGTGGAATAAAAGAATGTTCTCCTCATTGAGGAGCTTTTTAAAACAAGTGGAGTACTAAACCCAGAAATGAGTGACCACCATCTAGTGTATGGGATTATGAAGGAGAGGGTGTCTCAGCATGAAAGAAAAGTAGTCACATTTAGGAGTACCAGAACACTGGATGTTGAAAAACTCAATGAAGATTTATCTTGTGCTCCCTGGAACGTAATGGATACCTTTGATACTGTTGATGAGAAGTATCTTTTTTGGGAGTCCCTCCTCAACACCATAGTAGAGAAGCACATGCCTACTAAGAGAATGAGATTTCGTAAAGTCGATGTGCCATACATGACACCTGAGTGGAAAAGGGCAATCAAAATGAAAAGGAAATTTGCCAAGCAATATGCTCAAAGCAGAACAGAGGAAAACTGGGAGCTCAAGAGAATATGGAGAAATAAAGCTACTAACTACAGACGAAAAGCTATCAAAGAATATTGGCAACAAAAGGCAGATGAACTTAAAGCTAAGCCAAGCGAGTTCTATAAAACCTTCAGGCCATTTCTTAGTGATAAGAAGTAGCCTGCAAGCGAGATCCACATTAAAGCAAACGGGAGAATTGAGAAGGACCAAGAAAAAGTAGCAAATGTTCTGGCAAACTACTTTTCTACGATGGCCAATGAT
Organism: Porites lutea; assembly: GCF_958299795.1. NCBI lineage: Eukaryota > Metazoa > Cnidaria > Anthozoa > Scleractinia > Poritidae > Porites > Porites lutea. The sequence goes on from NC_133211.1 coordinate 10,964,988, forward strand.
ATTGCTGGAGCAGGTGTCAATAGCTTAACAGAGGACGATTTGTCGAGTCATCCAAGCCTCACTAACATTTGCAATGCAAATAAGAGCAACCTCAAGAACTTCTGCTTTCAACCACTCAGTAGAAATTCAGTTCAGTTAGCCCTTGAGAAACTAAATGTCAGAAAGACCTGTGGTTATGACTCCATATCTCCTAGAATGTTAAGGCTAGCATCAAGTGGCATAGCAGATTCCTTAACAAAGCTTTTTAATGAGTGTATAAGGAAAGGTGAATGGCCTGAAGCATGGAAGAAAGGAGAGTGGAACCCAGTCCACAAAAAGGATGACCGGTTGGATGAAAGAAACTATCGTCCAATAACATTGCTAAGTACCGTAGATAAGGTTTTTGAGTCTATGATGAGCATACAAGTGAATAATCATTTTGATTCCAAGCTCGATCCCTGCATATCTGCGTACAGGAAAAAACATAGTTGTGAAACTACTTTGCTCAGACTCACTGAAGATTGAAAGCTGGCTGTGGATTCTGAGCAATTTATTGGAATACTCTCAACAGACATGAGTAAAGCATTTGATTCCCTACATCCATCACTCATGATAAATAAACTTAAGGCGTATGGCTTTTCAGAGGAATCACTCAGCTTGATGAGGTCATGTTTTTCCAATCGACAAAACAGAGTCAAACTAATTGGAGTCACTAGCAGTTGGAAGGATGCTGTTAGAGGATGCCCTCAAGGGTCATCATTTGGACCCTTACTGTGGAACATTTTTCAAAATGATATGACGTACATAGTAGGTAATGCAAGCTTGTCAATGTACGCTGACGATCATCAGCTGTATGTAAAGGGGTATTCAGTTGACTGCGTGGAACAACTTTTAACTAATGGGGGGCACACTATATCAAAATGGTACAAAGATAACTTTCTGAAGGGAAATTACGACAAGTACAATTTAATGATATTAGGCAGGAAGAACAAAAATTACGACAGTCCATCTATAGATTGATGAACAGGTTATTAAATCATCACCAGACTTGAAGTTACTGGGAGTAACATTAGATGATGAACTTAGTTTTAGTACTCATATAAGTGATATATGCAAAATGGCAAGTAAGAAAGTTGGTGTTCTGGTACGTCTTAGAAATATGATTCCGAGAGAAGCCAAGTTACAATTGTACAAATCAGCAATTTTACCAAACTTAACATATTGTCACATAGTGTGACATTTTT
>NC_133211.1:10971210-10976210 GCF_958299795.1 Porites lutea
GATTTTCCTCCGCCTGTGTAACTGAAAAGTCACGAAAATCAGCAAAAAGAAGGTATATTCTAAGTGCTGTACGTTTTTAATGCAATCCATGGTCTTTTAGCTCAAACAGAATATTTTTTTTGGCATCCTTGGCAGAGGCCCCGGTTGTTCAAACGTTTGATGGCGCTATCCAGAGGATAAATACCTAGCGGACAGGTTTTAGGGAAACCAATTGCATTATCCACTGGATAGAGATACCGTAAAACTCCAAAAATAAGCCCTGGGGCTTATAGTTTTCAAAGGCCCTTTTTGAGGGGCTTATTTTTGCAGGGGCTTATATTTGGAGGGAAATTTGCGTTTCAAAATCGGCTAGGCTTATACTTGAAGGAACATTTGCGTCACAAATTAGATTGGGCTAGCCTATAGTTGGAGGGAAATTTGTGTCAGTAATTTGTAGAAAAGGTTTTACTGAAACTCGCCTTGAGGACGTAGACCTTTCTAAAACGCAGGCATGCAAGTAGTTTGTTTATAATTATGGACCAAGGAAATCTAAGGCAAGAGTGAAGAGTGAACTACGCAAACAGCAATATACTGTGACACATTTTGACTGCAATCATTTGGCACACGTAATAGTTAGTTAGCAAATACAAAAATATATTTGTTACTGTACCGCGATTGTTTCGCAGTACTTTGCGTTTTAGGGCAATTTCCAAGTACAAACCCCAGGGGGCTTATATTCGGACGGGCGATTTAACGGAGGGTTTTTTTGCGCTCCGAGTTTGGGGTCTTATATTTGGAGGGGCTTATTTTCGGAATTTTACAGTATATCCAGTGGATATTGTTATGATGGTTTATTATTAAAATACACATGGTGGCATAAAAACTATGAATTACAATGTGCTTACATAAGTTACAACTAAAAATAAAATTACATTTGTTTCAGAGGGACTGGGATTACAGGCTATTTATAAGTTATTTACAATTCAGATATAGATAAAGGACAATACTAGAGATAACTAGACTCGTAAGATTAGTTAATTTACGCCATTGCTGGGAAAAAACTAGAACCGAAGCGTTTTGTTCTATACTGGAAGCGGCTAGAACTGCTACTGTTCCTAAGATGGTAAGAGTGGCATTCGGATCGCACGGGAGGGAGAAGGCGGTGCAGCTGGCCATCCGCGTTATTTTTGATATTGTGCTACACTTTAAGACACAGGTGGGCTTGTCTATCCTCTAAACTGGTAATGTTGGCTTGTGCAAGAGCCTGTTGATAGTGGAGGTCAGGGTATACGATTCGCAGGGCCCTCTTCTGGATAGCTTGAGGAAGATGAGGAAGGTAAGTAGCCCAGACAACAGAAGAGTATTCTAGGACAGAGCGAACCAGGGCACTATAGATGGTGACAAGGTCCACTGGAGGGACCCCAGCGCGCTTCAAGACCCTGAGAATGTTCAGTCGCTTAGACCCCTTGGAAACGATTTCGTTGGTGTTATCGTTCCAATTTAGGGTGTCACACAGGGTCAGACCAAGTACTTTGTAAGATGACACAGCCTCTAGAGGTAAATTATTGATGGACAGCATTGGAGAGACAGGCTTGGTTTTGAGTGGACAAATGGTCATGATCTTGCATTTTTTAGGGTTAAGGTTCATATTGTTCTGCTGGGGCCATTGCGAAATGCAGTTGATGCCGTTCTGCAGAGATGACGCCTCCCCCAAACTGGTGACCTCAGATATTGTAACGTCATCGACGTACTTCCAGTGGCTCGAGCGGAGGGGGGAGTGAATAGCCAGGTCATTAATCATTATCAAAAAGAGGATTGGACCCAATTTGGTGCCCTGAGGGACACCAGCATTTACGGGCATCCACTCTGAGATAGAGTTCAAGAGCTTAACAGCCTGGCGGCGTCCACTGAGGAAGCTGCATATCCAACTGATCAACCAACCTAGATGGATTAGCTCGGTCACCAAGATGGTATGGTCAATATGGTCAAATGCTTTACTAAAGTAAGCACACGCGGAGGAACTTGCCAGGGCAGTCAAGAGACGACAGCCAGTTGTGCAGCATATCCAGAAGGCAGTAGGTTGTAGAAGTACCTTTAAGGCTGCCGAACTGTTGGGGGTCGATATGGTGTTTTGTTATCCAACGTTTTAACAACTGGGGCCAGGTGGCTACCATTTGTTAGGGAACTCTGAATGAAGCTGTGAGTGCAGCCAGTATCACTGCTGTATATTCTGACGGAAACTGCTCATGCGTACACAAGCTGGTCTTGCACCTCTAATTAGCATTTAAGAAATAGGCTATAAGTATTTACTCTATTGATTGTGGCTTATCAGTTGCGAACATTTTAAAACATGCATCACCACCCGAGGGTTACTCTTTGCAGATGAAATTCATCACGTTTAGCATTTGCATTTTTCTCGCTACTTCCGGGGTTCTCATCGATTCTCAGTTGAAGATGTTATAGATTAATGGTGTTAAACCATAAATCAGTGCCTTAAAGAGGTTTTTTGGCGATCATAATTAACTTTCTGTTTTGTCTATTGATCTCGTGATTAGTGACTTGGTTCAATGCAGATGCCACACGTTGATATTTCTTATTTTTAAATCGCAGCTGAATTATCTTGGAACAGCACAAAACTTAACTCGGAGATTGTCTTTGAAGAAAGCAAAAACTTCCCCAATTCTACATCCTTCTTGGGTAATTCCGATGCCCTCACACCGTTTGCCTCATTTACCCTAACAATAGGTATAGCGTGCCTTACGAACCGAAGCCATAATAAATTACTACTGAATTCCTTCTGCCTCCAATATCTTGATTCAGTTTTGTGATTTGCATTGTGTCTTCTACCGACTTGGTCATCGTCGACCGTGTCTCAGCAATGCCCGAAAAAAATTGTTTTATTGTATCACATACTCAGACTGAACCCGTTAGTTACTCCTTACTGACGACCCTTCGCAGACTCTTGTTGCTAGAAAATTGGACCCTTCGCATTCATGCACTCTCATAGATCATGAGTGTGTTGGCGCGCATGATGCCACAAAAGTCTTCCAAGAGATCTCAAAGGCACTAGGAAAGAAAATGAAATCGATCTGTTGCAATAATGTGATGATAAAAGCGTTATAAAAGCTCAGCTGAGTGCCTTTGTCAACTGATGTTTTCATCCTTATTGAAGCGGGCCTTGAAAGCAATTGCGTACAAGGATGATATCGGCCTATTCTCACTCAATTCTGACACTAAAACAACTACAAATACAATGCATATGTTTCCACGTAAGTTAAGAAAAAATAGCCGCAAACCGCCTTGACTGCTCCAATTCACCGAGATCTCACTAAATAGCAGGTTGCAACCACCAGAGTACCCGTTTATGCTTTCCCGGAAACGATCATTGAACTAAGTGGTTGTCATGATCATACTGAAGCTGAATTAGTAAATACTCTTACGTTTCCAAAAAATTGAGCAAGCGAAATTCCTTCTTTGTTCGGGACTCGGCACCTACGATTAGTTGAATGACAAAACAGAGAGGGAATCACAAATCCGATGAACTGAGCAAACACAACTTGAAGCGAATATCGAAAATGAAGTCCATAATAATTATTTTAAATTATTGCGCGCAATGCTCGGGTCAAACAACAATCTGATCTGATCTTAATAATAAGCAGTGGAACACGGCAATCTTACCTCATATCGACGTTTAAAAATTAAAATACAACAATCTTTCCTAGACACAAGACTCTAATCTTCGACTGATCGTTATACGACCACTGGATCGTGAAGTTGGAAAATCCATAGGGAGGCTCAGAATTCACAACCCGCCGCACCCTTCAGGGTTATTATCGATGTCACATAGCGACTATAAAGTGACCATGGGGGTGAGGGCAAAAACAGTTGTAGGGGAGGGGGTATTTTCTTCCCCCTCCACCACACTCCACTTCTTCCTTTGGCCTTATACCCACCCAGTTGATTACAACCGGATTCTGAATTCACTCAAGCATGACTGAGACGATTTTCGATCTTACAGCAATGGAGAAGCAAAAACTGCGACTGAAAGAAGCAAACATTGGCAATCCAATCTGCCGTCGGCAGTAATTACGACACCTCTGCCGACGTTACACTATTCAGCGTCTGCCAACAGTATTAACGTGACCGTTAAAAAGGCTAACAAATTATTGGGTTTGGTTCATCGAACAGTGGGCTCGTCGAATCCCGGTGCGTTCTCTACGTTATACAAATCTCTCGTGCGCCCGGTTCTTGAATATGCTACTCCAGCCTGGAACCCATATTTGGCTAAAGATGCGCTAGTGTTAGAAAGGGTTCAGCGAAGAGCCTGTCGGCTTGCTCTCGGGCAAAAACGTAGTGAGATGGAATACGAAGATCGTTTAAGGAAACTGAAGTGGCCTACACTTGAAACACGTAGATTGTTTCTTTCTTTAGTTGAATGCTATAATCTCTCGTGCGCCCGGTTCTTGAATATGCTGCTCCAGCCTGGAACTCATATTTGGCTAAAGATGTGCTAGCGTTAGAAAGAGTTCAGCGAAGAGCCTCTCGGCTTGCTCTCGGGCAAAAACGTAGTGAGATGGAATACGAAGATCGTTTAAGGAAACTGAAGTGGCCTACACTTGAAACACGTAGATTGTTTCTTTCTTTAGTTGAATGCTATAAGATCGTTTTTGGCATGAACAAACTTAACTTTGACGACCTTTTTGGATTTACCAAGTGCAATTCAACCCGCGCTAACCATCCGTATAAACTATAATCGTACGGGACCAGAATAGTCTACCAGGATATATTGTTGAGGCTGGGAGCCTGAGCCGTTTTAAGAGTGCGCTGAAGCGCTTCCTAAATATCCATTAGTTGTTTGATTTGTTCATCTACAATGTATTGATATTTTTTAACATTAGTGATCCAATTTATTTCTTGTAAATAGTTTTTAAATGTCTATTTTATATTCTATATTGTACGTAGCATATATCTGTTTTTATATTCATTTAGGGAAACATCATAGGGTCAACCTCTAGTTTTTC
>NC_133211.1:10981210-11046210 GCF_958299795.1 Porites lutea
TTTTAACTCGCCTCGGCAATTAAAGGCACCTGACTTTGGGTCTGACTGCTATGCCATTCTAATGAGCAGAGGGTGGGCTGACACTGCCCCAGTGTTATGGCTATGTGCCAAAGCTACTAACCGCTCAGTCAGTAGGCTCCGTGGCTTGGTGCCAACCTGGTTCCCAGGGTGCTTTTCTCTGGCTTTGGAGGTGGGTTCCAAAGCCAGGGAAAAGCGCCCTGGGGACGAGGTTGGGTTGGTGCCTGAGTGTGTCACTTGTTTTATAAGGTTTCTCCTGAAAATGCAGAAACAGAAACACTGATTTTTTTATGTATCTTTTATTTAGGGAGAGGAAATCAATGTCCATCCTTGGTACCTGATGCTTCCTGCTGCCATCTCTTGTTCATTCACTTTCATGTTGCGCATCGCTACTCCACCAAATGCAGTTATATTTGCCGGTGAACACCTCAAAGTCAAGGACATGGTATGTATAGATTGCAATCAAAGGGGTTTTCTATTGACTACTCAGTGTCGCCTTAATCCATTACAGCGCCCACCAAAATAAAGCCAGTGGTTCTTGGGATGGTCTTTCATAAAGGTCCCATTCTTTGGAACTTTATGACGGTGTTTGCTTCACTGTCTTTGTCATTAGTTTGCTGAATTCCTAGTTACTATCGTGGCTCCTTTGCTTTTGCATTGGAATGTTTTGTGACTGGCTGCTAAAAGTATCACACCATTGTGTTAACCAATTAGAAATCCAGCCCAAGCAAATCATAACTTGTATGCACGTCACGTTTTCCTACCCTTATCACCTCCTAGCCATTTGATTGGTTCATTGCGTATGAATTGTCTGTGCTTGCTGTTATTGGCCAGGTTAATAAAAAATCTCACTAAAGCAAAGGTAAAATTAAAATACACTCTGATGAAAACTGGCCCAGTCGCAAAGTCAACTGAGAAATGATTCAAATACGACTCTTTTCTTTCGTCAGGCAAAAGCTGGTATCGTAATGAATGTCCTAGCCGTGACAGTGCTGATAATTTGTGTCAATACCTATGGGGTCCCTATGTTCGACTTAAAAACCTTTCCAGACTGGGCTGGAAATGCTGTAAAAGTAGGAGGAGGCTCTGTTACCAGCTCCAATGTCACCCTTGTATGTCACAATGTGACAACTGCAATCGCTAACCTCACCTCATCGTAGCGTGCGCACACATGTTTCATGACAATCAAACACGTGATAGTTATTGCAGCGATGAACACACGGAGATATCATCGCTGCCATTTGCAATATTGAATTCAGTATTTGAAATGAGGGGTACTTTGGAAATTTTGTATTTTGAGAAAGGACAATATCGCTTGTTTTTCCCGCTAGATTGTAAATTGAATGATTTGTACGGATGTAAATAAGCTAACACCAGTGTTTAGTGTGAATTTTTAAATAACTGTATTTGATGTGAATAGGTGATATATGTCTTGTTTAATTTTGGGGGAGCGGTTTTTAGTAATTAGTAGTTTTATCCGTACTATTATGGTGCAATTATATGTAAAAATCGCTAGAGCCAGGAAATCAAAAGTTTTTTCTGTCATAACTAAGTGCTTTAATAGAAAACAATCCCTTTAATACTGTAATTACTATCTATCTATTACCATTTTTAGTGATATATAGAAGATCGGCCTTTTAATTACTAGAACTGTAGCTCTTTCAAGGTTTAAGGCCGAAACACAACTACGTGATACTGTATCTGAGTAAAAACGCTGGCAAAACTAACAACACTGGTGGTTAAATTAAAAAGTCACCTTGATATGTATAGGCTGGATTAATAAGAGCCTGTTATGCCCCTGCTTTCTTTGTTTGGAGAAGGAATGAAAATTGACTTTCTCAAACGGCTCAGTGTAAATTCAGCCTCTATAAAAAAATATTTCAACAAGAAGTCACGTCACAAAGACTAAATCGCGTCAAATTTTACAGTATTTTGAATAGTTAAAGAAAGGCTAAATCAGACAGAAGACTTCGAAGTCTTCTTTAGACTAAACGATATATAAAACGTAACTCTTACTGGAAAAAACCGATTGAAATCCCACTGCCAACCCTTCCAACTCCAACAAAAGAAATTTTTAGGGTTTTTGCGAATCCTGTTTGATTTGGTTCAAACAAGAAGAGTCTGCCAATATTAGTTTACACGGGTCCTTTTCTCGACGTTAAGCTAATAATATGTAAACAGCTCGCATACAATCCTGGAACGTTATGCATGCACAAAAAATCCAATCTCAATATCTGATTCCCTCTAGTCGTTTACGTTTGTCTAAAAGAAGTTTGATCATCCGCTCTGAGCCTTTCCTCCACCTCTGGCTGTGGTGTTTGTTTGGATTGGAGAGTTATTAAGTCGCAGGTGCCTTGGCTCAACATATTTTAAAAACATCCAACAGAAGTGTTTGGAACGATGGTTTAAAATAGCAGACGGTTTTAATTGAGTTAAATCGGAAGGAAAGACGAAACCCTTCTTAAGAATATCCTCGTGATTCTATCCCACGAAGAGAACAATTCTAAGGAAGAAGTCTTTTTTCTAGACGATTAAATTCGTGCACAATAAACAAATCTTCCTTTCCATTAAAAATAGGGGAAGTTCAGGGAAGCGAATCCTGGGGGTGAACCCTTTTCAAAATAGGATGATAAGAATGCAATAAAACACCCCCTAGAGAGACGAAGTGCCTCCCCGCCCCCTTGTCCTTCTCGGACGATGAAGGCGGCGGAGGGAAGTGGTTATGTGCTCCTACTTTGACCAAGTCGTCTACCACATTATATTGTCAGAAACTCAAAAGGGGTTGTTAAATGGACAGTTCGACACGTTGTGGATAAATGCCCTATTTAGTCAATTTTTGCAATCGCAATATCAACTCACCATCTGGAATTCGCGTTGAGCCAATCACTACTTTGTTTTTTAAAACTTCATTACATAATCACTTATTTTTCCCCGTCTCATATTTTTTCAATTTTCACTGAAAGTCAGTCTTGTTCAAAAGTGGCCCCTTTCTTAAGGAGGGCTGAGTTGTTCGAAGCCCGAGTAGCTCTAATACTATTTATATATCTGAGTATTTGAGCGTCAACATAAAAACATGGAAAACATCAACGAGGTACAGTACCGAAACCAAAACCTTGTAGGACTTGTTTTGGTAAGAAAAGTGAAAAATACTTAGCAGCTATGTAATTAGGCTTTATATGGTAACAAGTTTTTGGTAACAACTCTTTCTGTTTTACCTTATCTTATTATTGTTATTATTTTCATTTTTTTTTCTCGGCTGTGATTAGCATATATATTGCTGGAGTTCTAACATGCAACCCTACTTGCTAAAGAGTAAACTAATTACTATTACTTCTTCTTCTACTACTACTTTAGTACTACTACCCCTACCCCTACCACACCTACTACTACTACCACGACCACTGCCACTACCACTACCATCGCTATTCATGCTATCGCTTCGCCGGGCTACTTTGCGAAGTTTACTGGATTAGTGAAGTTACAGTCAACCTAGGTCAAGCGTACCCACCAAGATTCAATTAATGAATTGATTGTTCGAAAGTAAATCTTTTAGACTGTACCGCAACTAGTATCAAAATAAATTAATTGAAATCTGCATTCCAGCATGCGTTATTAGCAGTGAATTTCTTACAATCACTTCTCTGTATTCGGTCGGATTGAAATATCTTTGAAAGGACAAACTTGCTTCGAAGACATTTACATGAAATTCAAGAAAACTGAGTTGAGAAGAATTTCCATCATACAGTTGACTCCCGATAACTCGAACCCTCGCTAACTCGAACCTCGCGCTAACTCGAACCAAAATTGATTTCCCCTGGATTTCCGTTATACATTTACTGTAATTTTACCCTCGGTAACTCGAACCCTCGATAACTCGAATCTCCCGCTAACTCGAAGTAATTTTTGTTTCCCCTCAGATCATTTCTACATAATTTTACCGTCGATGACTCGAACCATGTTTTGAGCCCTTAAAAGTCGGGAAAAAACAGTGTACTGGCGTCCGAAATATTGAATTTTGAATTTCCCATTGACGTGTTGTAGGCATGTAGTTACTAGTGGAGGCTTATGTTGTTTGTCACAAATCTAACAGGAAACAGCTTTACTTCTCAAAACAGTAAAACGCATGCTCTATTTAGGCAATGTTTTGTTACGTTACGTTCTGATTTATAATCTAGAATTATCTTTCAATTTTCACTTAACATTTCTACAATTGAATGTGATTAAAATGTTCTCTGTTGAGTAAAAACTGTTTTTTCCTTACTCCCGGCTATTTTCTTCGAGCTCTCGATAACTCGAAGGTTTTTCGATTTCCCTAGAAGGTTCGAGTTATCGGGAGTCGACTGTAATTTATCGTAAGAAATAAGTTTTAGTTAATCAACAACTCTTGTTTAAGGTCTGTCCTATGTACCGTGATTTTCACGTGCAACCTCAAGAGAACTGAGCCCTATGAACTCTTCATTGTTTATTTGACTAATCACATAGCAATCTGTCATGTTCCTTAGGTTGTATTCCCATGTGCCTCGTCACTCTATTTTTCTTCTCGACCAAAGCACAATATCTTGTGAAGTTTTCTTTACAAAGTCCTCCCCCACCCCTCCACTCCACTCATTGTTTTTTCTTTCTTATTTTATTATACTGAACATAGGACTTGTAAAACCTTTATTAAGTGCCACTTCGTCTTATTTTTAATTAGTAAAGACCGTATAATCAGGGGCACCCAACGTCAATTTTTGGAAAAAATCTGTTGGGAAGACGATTTGAGATCTCGAATTTTCGGAACATTTGTGGCAAAATTTCTTGTTTGTCTGCCTCTCCTAGGATTTTCGAACATCTAAAAAATGGTATAACTGCCCATTTTTAACGGATTTTTACCCTAAAAAGGTCCTCTAGAATTTTCGGTGGCCTTTTTTCTGGCTGAAATTTTCGAAAGGGTAAGTTTTTATCCCTATAATTTTCGGAGTATGGGGTGAGCTAGGTCGTCACAGTACGTACTAAAATGCAGGTGTACAAGGCAGTTGTTATCATTTCCCTGCTCTACGGCTGTGAGACTTGGACACTCTACAGAAATCAGCAGAATACACTCGATCAGTTTCACCTCCGATGACTTCGCAAGATCATGAGCATCTCGTGGGAAGATAAAATCTCCAACACAGAAGTGCTGCGCAGAGACGACAGGCCAGGCATTGAGGCACTCATCATGAACGCACAGCTGCGGTAGGTTGGAAATGTGCTTCCGATGGACGACACCCACCTTCCGAAGATGGTCTTCTTCTCTGAGCTGGCCACTGGTGGGCGTAACATTAGTCGCCCACTTAAGAGGTTCAAAGACGGCCTGACGGCATCCCCTGGTCTGTGCGGCATTCCCGCTTCTGGATGGGAAACCCTCGCCACAGAGCGCAGCGCCTGGAAAACAGCCATTGACAAGGGTGTTCAAGGCTTTGAAGACAAGCAGCTTTTCGGCCTGGACCAGAAGCGACAAGCCCGCAGGGAAGGGAGACCTAACCCTTACTGTTGCCGCATGCCCTCAGTGAGGTTGCATCTGTGCGTTGAACTTTGTACTGCGTTTTCACCTTCGAAGTAACTGACATCCAAGAATGAATAGTGGGGGCGTTAGGGAGGCCCACTATTGGTCACAACCGACCCTGAGGGGAGGCTCAAATTACTTCCCTATATCGGTCTGTGCAACTTCCAACTAGGTTATTGGAGGCTCAAGTCCCTCAAGGCCTCTCCTCCCTCAGAGTGGTGGCTAAACTCCCTCCTCACTACCCAGGAATGGTCACAGTCGGCCTAGGGAGGAGGACCAACTCCCTCCTCTATACTAGCTTACAAAAATCCAGGAGTATATGGGGCTAACCTAAGTTTCAATAGTGGAGCACTTTGTCTCGTCCACCCACTTTCCCTTTTTTAGCCACACAAAGTTGTCGCTTTTGTTGCTGTTTAGTGTTTCAGAAGTGGAGCACTTTGTAACCCACTTTTCCTTTTTTAGCCACATGAAGTTGTTGTTTTTGTTGCTGTTTAGTATAATAATTTTGGATCTGATGCCAAATGTGAGGAAGTTGATTAATAACTACCTCACGTGTGAATTCACTGCTAATTACGCTTGCAGAATGCAGAGATGAGTCTGAAATATATAACTTCTAACGGATTCAACTTTCGAATAGACTCTATTTTCCGTTACTCTATACACGAATATCTATGATCCCTTTGCTGGGTCTATCCTTACTTTACTTTGTCTTGACAACCAGATGTACTTGGCTCTTCCGAAACTTCCCGCTTGTCACCCGCAGGGCAAGCTGTTTTGAAAAAGTCATAAGCTTTAACCTCTTCACAGGCCCGGCGTCCTTCCTCGTGATAAGCCTCGAACATCCGGGGTGTGAAGAACTGATTGGCCGTGCTGTGTTGTGGGAACGCGTTACAAAGGCACTTGGAGAACTCATAACATGATTTTTGATGACAACACTCGCAGCAGCAGAAGGTTAACTCCATGGCCTTTTCCTTGGTTAACTTCTTGCCCTCTTCTTTAATCAATTCCCTGGGCTCTTCTTTGCTTGCGCTTTCCTGTGGTTCCCTTGGTACAAGAAGAATGATTTCTCCATCGCGGTCCGGATCATTGTAATTTTCTTTGCCATAGTGTACTTTAAATCTGTATAATTACGAGAGTAATATTTCCAGAATGTTACGGAGCTCTGATAGGTTTCATTATTCACATTCCCTTTCATTCCTTTACCAAACTTGCCAATAGTCGCCGATGGTTTTTTTTTAATAATTAACTACTTACGTAATATGTGATTTTTTTTGTTAAATTTCAGGGACAAAGTTATATTTTTTAAGAAAAAGGTTCAAAAGGGTATAAAATGCTAAAATGCCCGTCCTCGCCACGACAAAATTGAAAATATAGATAAAAGAACCTAAAGTGTCCATAACCATTATTCTTTAACTTCCGGGAGACTCTTCGCCTTTCGAGTTAACATACTGTGACAATGCAAAAGAAAGGTGAAAATCGGTTGAGAACTAAGGGAGAAAGGCGATTACCCTAACGATCTTTAAAGCGGAAAAAATGTTTAGGCAGTAGATATGCATACTTGTAATAGCGCGGTTTTTCGTCCCCTTTTACAAACATCTGTATCAGGTCTGTAATGACATCTTTTCCGTCTTCGCCATAAAATGAGCAGTTTAGCTCAGTCCGAGCGAGCATCAATGCGTTTAGAATACAGTCTCCGTAGTCCTCCTCTTCGTGTTTATGTCCTCCGTCGACAACAACAATCCTTTTCAGTTTCCTCTGCAACAGTGGCAAAATGGCGAGATTTTCGTAATGACCACCGTCGCTAAGTAATAGGACTGCTGGCGGAGTTGACCCAATGGTGTCCTTGGAGAATAACAATCTCGAATTGTAGACGAAAGGAATGTTCGCCTTGAGCCACCTGGAAAGAAGCCCGTGTTTTATGGGTTTTTTTTAAGTTGATACAGAAAACCTATCAGTTCATATTTTCCTTCCGCTGCATGTTTTTTAATTAAAAAATTATTCTAATGAGGACTTTTAACTTCTGTTTTTAAAAAATAAAAATGAAATCCAATTTCATTGAAGATGATAATAAAAAAAATTGTTATTATAATGATAATACTACTGTAACAATAGTAATGATAATAAGAATTAGTATAATACTAATAATAATGGTGATGATGATGATAATAATAACAAGCTGAAAAAGTAAGTTGGAAAAATCACTGGAAACATTAATATTGAGGACCTGTCAATGGCTTCGGGACTGTAAAAATCGAGAATGAAGATAACCATTTATAATAATACTACGGTAAATAAGGATAATCTGCCTACTCTTTTCCCAAGTAAAAATTACAGAAAGAAAGTGAAATCCAGAATGTATTATCGAATGGTAGGTATAAAGCCATTCTGACTTTGTAATCACACACTCACCTTATGTATTTTCCACAACACCGTGTTTCGGGATCTTGCTTGACACTTGACCCAGCTTGTGGGAAATTTCCTAGTTCAAGCTCTTTTAGTTGTGCTTTCGGTCCAGAGCTAGAATCTTGGGTGGCTTGTTTTTTCTTGCACCCAGAATCGCAGATTGCGGTGAGAACCAGCGAGGCGTGTATAAATAGGAAGCACACCACGGCCCAAAAGACTGCCGTCTCAAAATTTTTATAATCACTATAATAAAATATTGTTGGGATGACCAAGGGAAATCCACGAAGAACGCCTAATGCAATGCAGGTGAACCAGCCGCAGAATATTATGGTCTGTTGGTTATAAGAAACGAAAAAAGATGAGGATATTAAAATAAGTATAGAAACGGGTTTCAGCAAGTAAGGCAAGGGAAGTCCAAAATTTGGCTTCTGCGCATCCGCGAAAAACAAAAAAGCTGTTTAATTTCATCCGATTAATTGTTTTCCAGTATAATGACCCTAAATGAAACCTGATTCACTCAGTTTCGTAACGCTAGCCACTAAACTCGGAGTCATTCGGCGTTCTGCGTTCATCGTTCTGCAATTTATCACTGCCGATTGTTCCATAACTAAAGAAAAAGATAATATATAAGCCTTACCCTAGTGAGGGGTTCATTGTCACAGGTAGTCTTGACCAGCTACAACCAGGGTTCTTTCTCGAGGCAAGAGAGAAAACCCTTGGGAACGAGGGAGACCAGATATACGTATAAACCCGACTCAAATTTCGACGTAGCTATAAACCTTCTCTACGCAAAGGCCTTACTTCCCTCGCGTTGCAAGGAAACCACATAAATTCACCACAAAAACTCTTGCCTGATATGCTACCTTAGTCTGATCTCCTTGATCGCTTATCTGCATAGCACCCATTTCAAGTCCAAGGATCGTGTAAAGACGGATCAATCCTTCCATTGAATCTTCATATTTTCCCATGTGATACGATAATGCTGCCGCAGATGTCGCCATGGCCTCTGATAACTCGATTTTTCCAGGATCCAGTCTACCTTTGAACTGTCCTTTTCCATGCTGGTCAAATCGCTCTGTTCCAGAAGGTGACATAGTTAACAGTGCATAGTTCTTTTTGTCTTTCTCGTTGTTCTTCCAACGGTTCACAACAATGTTGGATATATACTCGGGCTTCATGTCTTTCAGATCTGCTAGGGTCAGAGGCCTCGTCCCATTTTTCGAGTTGCATAAGCAGCATAACCATGAAGGACAAATGCCTAAACATCCGCATAGCCTGGTACTGTTCTGGTGATAAAACGCTTTCTGTAACCTCCACCTGTAGAATAGAAGAACTATTTAGCAAAGCTCAGCGTGTGAGCTAGTTAAGCTCTTGTCCTTTTGTTTTTACCTGACCTCCTGTCACAGTGTCCAGAGGAGATGTGTTTGTCGTTAGAACATCAAAACCCGTCGAAAACCTCTGAAAATGGGTTATTTTGATCGCGTTACAGTTTCGTTACACATCCAATAGACCGAGGGCCTCGCGACGTGCCGTGCGCCAGCGAGGATATGGTTTGCGGTTACTGATTTTCAAAATGGCGAACAACAAAGTCGATCTGGGTCAGATAAGAAGCGAAGAAATCGTTTACGGTAGATTCATAAAGATCCCATTGGGCTAATTAATCGTGCCAATAAGCGTCAGATATAGACATTTTTCAAGGTGAGACTTTAAATAAGTGATTCATTTATTCACACGAAACTCCTCTGTACCCTGTGCTCCTGTCCGTAGGTCTGCCAATGTGAAACATCACACTTTATTGTAAAATAACACAAGGACGCCATTAATCGTTTTGAGTGTATTAGAAGTTTTTAGTTTGATTTGTTTTTTGTTTTATAAATTGAAGTTTATTTTTTCAAGGAAATTTTACGTATCTTAAGTTATAAATTTTAGTTTCCTCCACACATTAAGGTCTCGCTAGTTCGCAAATGTTGTTCTGAGCCCAGATATCCAGATAGCATACTTAAGGTGATGTTACACGAGACGATTCGCAAGGAGCATTTTTAGCGCAACACAGCGTTGCATCGTTGTTGCGACATTGTTTCAAATGATTGCAACATTGTTCCAATATTGCAATGCTGTGTTGCGCTGAAAATCGTTGTTGCGAATCGTTCCGTGTAAAGCTGTGTAACATCACCTTTATACACTTTTTCACAATAAATCATAGGGCATTTGCAAGTAGTTTTCTCAAAATCTTTTTTTCTTTATCGAGCGTAAAAAAGGATCTGGCTTTTACATGTCAAAATAGACGGAACGGTTCTGGTAGAAGCAATTACCAGTCGAAGACAAATTTCGATTGTTTGGAAGTACAAGCTTTGTTACGGGTACGAGAATAGTCGTCACGATCTTGACTTTAATTACTAATCCTGGGGGCCGCTTACTCTTTGGTATTCGAGACCTCAACCAAAAGATCAGTACCAAAAAGAGAGCGACTCAGGCCGCTTAAGGCAGGACTATCTAATTAAATATGTATATTTTGATAAAATGTTATTCAGAACGGTTTGCTTCTATCAATGATCCTGAAAATTGAACTACAAATGTAGCTTAATAGCCTTAGCAACGTTAGACATTTTAGAAGGTCACATTTTTGTCTCGTGACTGATAATTGAGAATCGATGGTCAAAGTATTTACTTTAAAATGGGGAAAAGATAATGAAAGAGCAACAAGTTCTTTTAGATACATTTCAGAGGCTATTAAAAAGGTTCTGAAAAAATTCGCAATGTATGTGTGTTTACGTTATATAGGAATCGGTAAATATTGGGAAAAGGGTCACGTGACTTATTAATTAGTGAGATAGCTAATAGGATAAATAACATTTGCAATCATACAAGGCAGATTTACGATTTACACTGTTTATGTAACATTTTGTTAGTGAAAATTCCTAAGATTAAGGTTTGCAACCCTTCCCCGTTGAAAACGTGTTTTGTGACGTCATTGACGAAGCAATGTCACGTGTTGTTTGAAATCACGTTTCACATTTGTAGTTCACTTTTTAGGAGCACTGATAGAAGCAAACCTTTCGAAATAGCATTCAACAAAATATGCATATTTAATTAGGTAGTCATGAAGTGACCTGAGGAGCGTAAAGACGTTAAAACTAACAAAAATGCAGGTTTGGAACCGACTTTTATCCGTTCCGTTCAGAAACAAAACCTGCTTATGGACCTTTTTAGAACGGAACGGTTAAAAACTGAATGGGTCAATTAACTTAACTCGTAAAATGCGAGCCATTCGTCGTTTATCCGAACCTTTCCAAACTTTTTCGCTCGTGTCATCTGGCCGGCCGTAATTGAACAGTGCGTAGAATGACTTTCCTCTTGTTCTGCCAACAAGGGAGACCAAAAGGACAATCAAAATTGTAAAATCTCTATAAGGTGGACACCTCTGTAAAACAGACACCCAGAGTCGGCCCCTTTCTTTCTTTACTTCCTTTTTTTAACTCTCTATCAGACGGAAAATTAGTGCCAGTCCCAAAGGTGTCCATCCTGGAGAGAGTTGACTGTATTGTGACACAGGCCCTACCACAAAAGACCGCAATACTTTCTCTAATCGTATGAGCGACTTTTCTTACCTATTGTATCCATGCGCAAACCTCCCTCTGCAATTTGTAAAGAAGGAGGAAATGAACAAGAACATTCCAGAGGTAGACAACAGCCAGTGAAATAGGTGATCTTCGTGGCTGATAAAGAATACTGGCAAGTCCACTCTGAACACCTTCCAATATATGACAAACGAATACGCATAGACTATCATGACGTAAGATGTCTTTCTGCGCAGGAAAGGAATACCAACCCATACAATCACAGCAATTATTGCCACAAAAACCTGTGTCAACAAAGGGATCTTCACAAAAAAGTCGTAAATTGTAAACGGGATAAAAGTGAATATCAACGTACAAGCAACAGAGTATTCAACCAGCAGCAGAAAGCTTTTTAAGCGAGAACACCTTCTTTTAAGTTTGGAAGTGATAAAAAACAAGACTATAAAAGCAGCGAACAGGGAAATAAACAGCCTAGCGATATCGCGTTTGCCACCTCCGCTTAGACAACGGATAATGAGAGCATTGTCATGCTCTGTGGTCCCTTTCTCTTCTCTTTGCCTTTCTAAAGCAGCATCACAGTCTTGCGACTGTCGCATTAATTTTCCGAAGATAATATCAATGGTAATGGCCACAGGAAAAGCATAAAATGCCCATGAAATTACTGGCAGAATGAGGTGAATTATGATAAAACCGGCGAAGCAGAATGCGTCGTTGCAGCATCTTCCAGAACAGCTAGTACAGTCACAAATGTATCCCGATCTTTGTTTCATATGTTCAAAGAACTCCTTGTGCCAGCCTCCCTCGCCTTCTCCTTGTCTCCTCCCTTTGTCTTTACTTTCTTCGCGATATTTCCAGTCCAAGTAAGCTGTGCCCGTGTAACCACCCCCTGATACACAACTCAAATAATCCACTTTAACTTCGCTCTCTAGTAGTCTGCTTAGGACTCCGGAGCAGAAAGCTGCTGATCTGATGCCACCACCAGAAAAAGCTAAACCGGTGCTGCTTTGTGATATTTCTGAAGATAAATGAGATTGATAGTGAACAAAGCTTCACTTTTGTCTAAATAAAATTAAAATTATTACTGCATGCGGCAATAATTCTTGTAATTTTCTGCATCGCATCTGTCTTTTATATCAACAAAGCGTGTTGGTTTTAGTGTCGGTAAATTTTGCATTGTTACGTTAACAATAGCTGATTGAAAATGACAGCAATTGACCACCTGTCAGGCATTCGATACAGTATTTCATCTCAATAATATTTAACAATTATTCCTCGAGCCCGAATGGGCTCTGAGTCGATAGTCCATGAAGCCGAAGGCCGAATGGGCTTTTGACTAGTTGGTCAAAAATATCGAGACAAAACAACTAGTTAAAACTAGACTTTAATCCTTTTTTTGCCGCCCAAAAGCCGGCGGTTTTCACTACCAGTGGGCTATAACATATAGCCTTGTAGTAGCTTGACCAATCAGAACGCAGCATTGATAATAGACCACTAGTTGGATTTTACTAAATAGAATTAGCCAGGGCTAAAAGCGAAGCCTCCGTTTTTAACTTATAATTAAAGCAATTAACTTTTAAGGTGGTTCGACTGGATTTTTTAGGGGGGGGAATACCTCCCAAGTTTGAGCATTAAGTACGTCGGCATGAGTAAAGATATGGGGAAAAGGTTACCACAACTGTATTATGTAAAGATGAAAATTTCTTACGATCCTGGTTTTATTACAATCGGAGTCGCCATGGCAACGTAATGAAGCCAGTACGATTTTTATTTATCTTTGTGTTTCTCTGTACCAGGAGTTTTTTTTAAGAAATCGCTTAAAGGAGTATGTACCTGCCATAATTGCCTTAATACTACAATTTATTAAGTTCAAGTTTATGGTAGCATAAACTGATGTTAATAAACCTGAAAATTACATATATGCCCTTTGAAACACACATATTGACCTATTAGCATCAATCATATCTCTGTTATTTTGTCACAACACGTTCAACATTTGGATAGGCTTTTGTACTAAGTAATGGTAGACACTAGTTCAAAGTACAAGAAAGAACAATAAACAGTAACTAGTTGTGCGATTACAATGTATCCTTCTCCTCTGGCAAAGTCCACCGTAACCGGTAACATGATATATATACTAGACTCTACAAAGGTTCCATTCATATTAATATCACATGCTCATCATGCACAGTTCTCTTAGGGCTTCGGTTCATTCACAACAGCGTTTTTTTTCCCTCTCACCGCCCCCCCTCCCCGCCCCCTTTGTTCTGACTGGAACCTTTGTTTAGCTCATTCGATTATTCCTTATGCTCACTATATATTTTGCACGACTAGAACGTACATCAAGCAGATCATTATTTTATTTCTCTACATCTATATAAGTATCTTTAAGATTAATGTTTTATCTGATGGTATTATACTGGACTAGGTCTCATTCCTTCGTGAGATTCCTGGGATGTGGAACTACTGTCTTGCTTCCCAATAAAAGAAGTGGCAGGGAAGTGCAACCGCTGGCTGCACTCGCTAAAGCGTTGTTTGTAAAATTATATTTGTTTAAAAGTAGATTCTTTTTTTTATTTTCCCAGCCCACGTATTTCCTAAGCATGATTCTGAGTTTAAACGCATTATTCTATAAAAGGTTATAGGTTATTCTATAAAATTGATTACATGATTCTAAAAGAAATTATTTGGCCCTGTGATTATGTAATAATAGGAGAAGTGAACTGCAGTTGAAAAACTATGCGAGTATACTGTCTACCGCTGTGGTGAAAGTAACTGGGAACTTGTTTGTTAATTAAGAAGAAAACGAACAAGATTGTCACTGTAATACCTGACGGACATCCCATTAGTTCCATCCTCATAGAAATATGGCCACTCCACGTCTTTGGATGCACCCGAATGTAGCGTGCATTTATGGAAGGGTGCAAACCCTTCAAAACCACGGTGTTGCGGTCCGTGTTTCCATCGAAGACCTTGAGCTGGTAAATGAAGTGTTAAGGTTAAACTAGTAAGTTACTTGTGGAGGGTAACAGTGTTGCTAAGTTTTTAATGCTGAGATATGAGACAATATCATGTTAGTGAGTCGAGATTTAATTAGTCATCAGCTTGAGTTTCTCTTGCTACGATTTTCATTGTTTTCCATACCTCGCTGTTCTGATAAGATGTATAGGTGGTGCCGTCGCTGCTGTAGGAGATAGTAAAACTCGTAACCCATTGATCGGCATCTTGTCGTCCCTGGATCTGTACTCCTGTCACCTCGGTTTCAGCTCCAAGATCCACTTGTAGCCACTGATGAACGTCATTTCTGAGGGCGGACCATGCGCCAGTCTTACCGTCTCCAGCCTTGAAATTAAGTCTGCCATTGGTGGCACCGTGTGCAGCGTTGAATTCGGTTGAAGCTGTGATCTGGCCATCGGTTATTTTTCTGCTCTCCATCCCGAGAGGTTCGGGACATGCTATACAAAGAAAATACATTAGTTCAGAGAACTGTAGTGCGAGTTTAAGTTCAACTGTTTTTGCACGATTAGCGCGTTAAGGACTTGCATTTTGGATGTCTTCTTGCATTTTCCTGTGGTGTGTCATTCGCGGCACAAAGTACCAAAAATTGTTGTAAAAGTTCCACTTGCAACAAAATCCTTTTAAAAACTCATTGTCGCTAAGGGACCGGTTATTATTTATCGCCTGGGGGGATCGGAGGATTTGGGGCTAAATAAGGTGAAATTCAGCCGATCCCCCCTTTGAATGTTACTTCACTGAAGTGATCCCCCAAATAACATTTGATGACTTTCGCGATCCCCCCACCCCCATGTCTTCATTTTCCAAGCAAATTTCAGTGGTTCCCCCTCTGAATCCTTCCTTTTCTCAAGAAATGAGTAGTAAAAGATATAGTAAAGTAAAGTAAAGTACGTAACGTCTTGAAACCCTCCTCGTAAAAGAAATTTTTAAGAATTTAAAAATGTTTGGTTTTTGAAGTCAGGGTCAGTGGTGGTGTAAACGAGGAACAGGCTTAACATTACAAGTTCCGATCGTAAGAAGGCTCAGTATTCTGCCTGCCAGCAATTAAGGCTTGTTAAAATCGCTTACTTTGAGTGAAATCTATTCCGGCAGACACGTAATTTCTTTTCATTTTCAGTCTTTTCGGGATCGGAAAGTTTCGGCCCTTTGGACCATATGTAGTTTTCCAAATATGGGAAATATAGTAGGAAAACTTGGCCTAAACCCTAAATACTACTTTACAAATGCATTACGTATAGCAAAATTGTAATTTATTTTACTTCTCTCCCGCGCAAAGCGCGCGCAGCAAAGCATCATGGGTAGTAAAATTTGGTTAGCTATGCATTCAAGAAGAAGCACACACACGAATTCCCTATGCTTCTGATCCAAGTTGGTGAGCAAAAAAGTCGTCAGTAGGTACATCCGTCTCTAAGCTTGGCTGGATTGGACTTCAATAAGGGCATATACAATCTGTATCTAACCGTTTATATTGGACATCCAGGTTATGGTCAGTTGACAGCTGTCAAAATAGGGTATCTGCTAATCAGTGCCACATGACCGTATCGCGGGCTCAGGTACACATTCTCACAGTGGTGACATGTTTTTTTTGAAGTTCTTCGCTGACCAAACATTTGATTTCAATGGATAGCAGGCTCAGGTCCAGTTTTCAGAAGGAATCAAGTTTGCTTTTTGTTATGGCGAAAGTTGAATTATTTGAGGAAGACATTTCTTCAAAGATCCCTCGAGAGCTTTGCTTTTAGCCTTTGCTAAATCTATGTCTTTTTTAGTCAATAAACTAGAGGTTCCATATTGGAAGTGAAGTGCGGCCCCATGTAGAAAGATCAAGGGCTTGGAACGGTAGTAACCTATTGTATATAAAATGCATACTCAAAAATCAGTTTGGATAGTTATTGACAAATACACAATAAAGACATATTTAACAGTTAATGAATGAGGCTGAGTATCTTATGAAGAATTATGGAGATCGAGGAGAGTGTTATCCGTCGAGGCCGTAGGCCGAGGCGGATAACACCTTCCGAGATCTCCATAATTCTTCATATGATACGAAAGCCGAATTCAATAACTGTTTTATTATTCATTCAAAATAATTCCTAGTTAAAAAACATAGCTAAACCATGCTTACCTCCATCGATCCATCGATGTTCAGTTCATCTTCGATAGTGTACGTTTAGGTTTGTCCAGCTCGGCAAATATTCTCCAAATGGCAGATGGCGCCCTTTGAGTTGTCTTCTTGCTGTTCTTGCCATGTTTTTAGCTATTTTTTCGCCTAGTTCTTACTCTTGAAACGAGTGAAATGTCCGCCATTTTTTCAAGTTCACAACCAAACCAACTCAACCTCGTCCCCAGGTCTTCTCGGTTAACGGTGCCTTAACCTGCGAAAACGCTGCATTTTTGACGTCATTTCCTCGTTAAAGTCAAATTTCTTCCAAATTTGGTCATCAGTAACTGGTTATGGTGAATTAAACGTGTGCTTTTAGCCAATCAGAATCGGGGAAATATTTTGAATGAATAATAATTAAAAGAAAGGTTTCAGAACGCATCTTTGATTTAGTGAATTGTCACGGAATTGTACATATTTGTTTCTGTTGTAATCACTTTTTGACTTCATGAGATCAATGCAAACAAGTATTTTAAATGAACAGGAAAACCTTAATTCAGTTTACCCACCTCGGTAAGCAAATCGCTTATGTTTCACTCGCCGTCTTTGCTGGGGCAAATTATGACCTCAATTGTAATTCAGTTTGTTCACCTCTTTGCTTCATTCACCTCGTTAGAAAAAGTAGTGAACTACAACAGGAAGTTTATCTGCTAAAAACGATTCTGTTGAGTTTATTGTTTAGGGCGATTTGAAGCTAATTGTCTTCTCGTGACAACATTTCATCGATTGTGTTCGTGATCCACAATGATCCACAGCTGATAACTGGTTGGGCTCATGGAGCGACAGTGCTGCGAAAACGAAAGAACATTGTCTCCCCCTCGAATCCTCACTTCAACGTTCGCTACTATCCCAAAATACTTAACTTTACAACTGACATGACGAGCAAATGAGTAACTTACCGGCTGCGTTACAGAAACTATGAAACTCCTCGCACCCCCGTCAGACTCTCGACTGCCAGCCTCATACAAAATATTCACGAATGTCTAACCAAGAGGTCGCAGATTCAAGAATGCTAACAAACCCTTTAACAAGTTTATCGCCATTTCCTTTTAAAGCGTGTTCAGAAAGAATCATAGATTTTTACTTTCTAGCGCTCACAACATTCTCGGATGAAAAATTTTGGCCGCCATTTTAATTTGCAAGCATTTTGGATGGGGTGCTACACGGCGGGGACTGGGCACTGGTAAAACAGAGAAACAAGCTTCTAAACTAAACGGCTTGGAAACTAAAATTTCGAGGACGTTTTTAGACTTTTTACATTTAGGGCATGAATTTTTCGTCATTTCAGGCCATGGAACCTAAAAATGAGCCTAGCTAGCTGTAAAAAGGGGCAATACGGAGGCAATACGTCCTAGCCGGCATGATCACATGCTGTTTACGGAAAATTCCCTCATCCATGTCAGGAAATTCTGTACTTTAAAGCCTCCCCTAGGGCATGACTCAGCAATTGAGGACATTTCTGTTACGTTTTCGGTGTTGGTTAGCATGCAAGGATTTTTCCCATGCCTATCGTCAATGATTTGCTCACTGGTAATAGAGGGGGTGGCCCCAGAGTGGTTTTGCATTGAAATTGGCATGCAACAGAATTTGGCATGCCCTGTAAGCATAATTTGAGGTTCTGTGACCTTCTCACCCAGGCCGCGAGAAGCCTAGGTTCTAGTAATAAGTAATTTATACCCAGCAAAATCTCCGGCATGCCGGGCATGCCAAATTTTCTGACATGCCCGGCATGCTAAATTCTCTGGAATGCCGGGCGTGCCATAATCTGGGTCATGCCGGGCATGCCAAAATCGGTCTCTGGCATGCTCTCAACGCACAGGTTATAATTCCTTGAATCTACAGATATTTTAAGCGTGGCTAAAAAAAAAAAACTAAACAGATCACAGTGCTTATCTTCTGATGTACGGTTACACGATGACGTCATTGCTATTCCTTTCATTTTCATAGATTTGGTTGTCCCAGCGAAGTTTAAATAACAAAAGCTCTAATTTTCACAAGGAAGTAAAACCCTGAGGGATTCTGCCGAAGTAATAAAACAGCGTCATCATGGTGATGACCTGTTAGGGGATGCTAAAAACTTCTCACCCCTTTTAATGAGTCTTTAATAGGATTCCCACTTCACATTGCGAATAAAATGGAATTGACTGAAATCAGTAAAAAGAGAGACAGAGACTATTTTCATTGTATAATAAAATGCATCTATGTTCCATGAAAGCTTTTAAAAATACAAGGTAATAGAATATCTTTCAAAGTTCATTACAAACTGAGCCAAGCCCTAAAATCACTGTTCATTATTCAGTAAATTATGATGTTTGACAATGCAATGTGCTTGAATATAACGTTGCAATTACAAATCTCTCTAACGCAATTTTCCCTACGTTAGAAAAGCTGTTTTTATCTTGTTTCACATTTTGATAAGGAGTCTGAGTTCCTCTTTCTTGTTTTGTAGGCTTGCCAGAGATTAATGTTTTTATGTCATTACCAGTGTCTGTGTTCTTTGTCTTTAACTCAAAGTAAGTCAGTAATAACTGACAGTATCAAAGAATTGCTCTCTAGAAAAGTAATTATCTCCTAGTCATGTCTGGAAGTTACCCGTAACAAAAAAGAAATGGAATGTTAACACATGCAAGGGCAATATGAAAAAAAGAAATAGAACATGTAGAGCTCAGCTTCTCTTAACATATTTTCATACTGGCTTGTTGAGTCTGTTAAAGGTCGCAACTAATTGTCTGAGGCTAATTTCACAAGAGTGTGCAATTGAGATAAATACATGGTAAATAAAGTGAAAGAAACGTGGTTTCACATTAGCCAATTTACATTGCGCTGTTCGATGATGTTTACACGCTTTTCTACTGCGAAATAAACCTTTGCATTTGGATTTGTAAGTCAAGATTATACCGAGTTTGACTGACACTTAATTGAACAACAGTTTCATTTTTAAGCAGGCAAGGTGTAGACCCATATAAAGCCGGAATATGTAAAGAAAACTCAGCGAAAACTTTTTCGCATCTTTTTGTGGCGATATTCTCTCACGGCCCGTCAACTGATTAGGGGTTGCGAAGAAAAAATAAATTAGGACCAAAGGTTAAAGCCTGTCCGGTTACAACATTTCGTATGTTACCTAGAGTTCTCATAAATAGGTCATAAAATAGGGTTTAACGAGAGCGAATTTGTTTCTCAATCGGTGTATAAAAAAGTGAGGCTATCAAATGAGAAGTTTATAGAGTATCAAAATTATTAAATTAAAAGCTCATATAATTAGGAAAACTCCTATACGAAAACAATGCTAGTGACATTAAATTGATCAGATAAAATTCTCAGAAAATATGTCGAATAAAAGCCTCATTGTTTGCTTTTGTTTTTGCGTAAAGGTAAATTTTTCGGCCCACAAAGCAAAGTTGAAAAAGCGACTAAATCTTAGTTTTTTACATTGAACATGTTTATTAGCTTAGTTTTCGTCCGTTTTAAAAGCTTTATAACCCAATCATAATTTTCGGGTTAAAATAGTACAAAATCATTTCAAAAACCATGTTCATATAAAGTAGAGCCGGCAAACGTGAACATTTTGTAATTCAGAAGTCGGACCCAGCCAGGTTGTTTAAGCTTAGAATTATTTGCATTTTAGCGTCCTATAAATTTACCAGAATCGCCTCTCAGAGGCTTACTGAGCAAAGCATTTTGTAGTACACTCGTAGACAAGCAATGTAAGCCTTAAGTCTTTGCTTGGATGAGATGTCCAAAAGAAAAATTAGTTTTGTGGACCTAAACGCACATTCACAGACTGCTGAAATTGAGTTGTTTACAACTTTGCATTGACACGTGAAGAATGTTCATTTTTTTAAAGCGAAATCCAAATCTGATTTTGGCATTTGATTTACGGATATTTTATTTTGTCTCCAAAAGTGATTTTAATATCCGTTTGATTGTCTTTCAAACAACAGTCAAACTATGCAGCAAAAATAAGTAACTTTACCAGTACAGTGGAAAAATATGACCGTAGGTGCCAAAAATAATTATACTCGAGCTATAAAATTAGACCTGACTTTTTTTAGCTTTGGTTTCTTATTTTTGAAGTTTTCTCTAGTCTTCTTAGCAGCAGAAGAAGATTACAAGACATACAAACAGAAACAATCCGAAGTGAACGAGTTGACAACCACTTATGCCGGAGTTCTTAGGCAGCAAGATAAACCGAATGCGAAAAGGCTAAATCACGGGATTTGTTCGATATTCAGGCTTTTTCTTTACCAAATTAATACTAAATTTGTACTTACAGTCTCTCGCAGAATCCATTTCTTGTCCAGCATTCACCAACATCTCAACCATGCACCGCAGAAAAAAAAGACAAACAAGTGCGAAGAGACATGACGACATCGTGACGCCACAACTGCCACGCTACAACAAACTAGATTCCTCGTCATCCGAAAACACTTCTGCGAAATTCGGCCGATTTCGTGCGTGCTCGGGGTATCTTCGGATGACGCAGATGACGTTGTTCAAAGGACTATCGTCAGCAAGGAGTAAAACAGTTCGCGAGATTCGCATAGCCGACAAGGAGCGCACTGAAAAACTAAGCAAAATCTCTCTGAGAAGGCAGTCCAAATTCACCAAATCAGAACGTCTTTGCAGTATTAACGTCGTACTCTCGTACTGACTTGAACGACCTGGTAAGCTTCATTTTCACCAGTCTTTTAATGCTGTTGACCGGGAAACATTGCGACGCGATAAAACTTAAGCATGGATAAGTTTATACTGAGAAGATTTGTTATCTTATTGTTTAAGACGCTTTTCCGCGATCAAATTTAAATCTGGACCCAGAAATGTCAGTATCGGTTTGAAATAAAAGGATTAATCTTTGATTGCAAGTCAAGTATTCTATTTTATGCATGAATAATGTTGTTTTGTTGTGCTTTTTATTTATAAATCCAGGCTTCTGTCTTCAGTTTTGCCAGTCGATCCCGTGACACACATTGTGACAAACATGGCTTTTTTTTGTTATAATCTGCATTTATTGTCAGGCATGAAACCTGTAACTTCAAGCTCCTTAAGATAAATTTAGCGATTATATGTGATTCGCAGGATATGATGCTGAAGCGAACATCAAAATCAGTCTCGCAGGGCATGCCAATTTCTTGCCTGGCATGCCGGGCATGCCAAACCAAGTGGCTTCACCATCGGCATGCCCGGCATGCCAAACCAGAGGAGCAAAAACTGGGAATGAATTATCAACCCGGCGAGAGATCTGGGACCTAAGTTTAGCTGGGTCAATTTTGGGCTGCGAGTTCAGGGCGGAAAAACGTAATGAGCATGCGTGAACTTTTTCGCCCAGATCCCCTGGCCGGGTTTGAAAAAATGGCGGGATTTCAAATATTTTATTGCCTAAAAATAAAATGTTTTCACTCATAATCTGGAAAGAACAGGCAATTTGTCTTTAAAAGTTGCAAGCTGTGGTTATAACCTTGTCGTTACTTAATTTTCTCGAAGAATACCTCATAGTAAAACGGACTTTAACGACATTAATTTCCTTGCGTTGTACTGGAAATGTGCATGCGTAGCTCCGATTTTTTTTCGAGATGCATTCACAAAATGTGTTCATATAAGGAAGTTCCTGGATATATAAGGTCCGGAGCTCCACTGTGGACACAAAAACAACATTTCTTTGGACAGTGATTTGCCCAAAAAAATTAACGCTTGCCCACAATGTTTTGAAGTCACTGAACTTTGTCGCACTCAAGCTGATACTTTAAAACCCTCGCTCGATCGGACACTCGTAGTTTCGCAGATCACTAAAATATAAACAAAATCCTCAATGTAGAAGTTATTGCGTTGATATGTGGGCAGAAAAAAGGTCAATCTTTATCTAGTAAAATCTTCCCAAAAATCGGTTTCAAAGCAACTATAGTTTTTTAAACTTGCTCGTTTCGCGCAGATATATAAAAATTGCTTTGTGTTGTCAAGTTGAACAGGCATTAAACATCTGTCAAAAACCTACGCGTAAGTAGGATTTCCTTCAAACAAAGTTAAAGTTACATTATTTCAAAAACTTCTTGCTGACAATGAAGAAATGAATTTTCTGTGCGAAAACAACTTACCTAAAGATCTTAAAAGCAAAAGATCAGTTGCAACTTGGCAGCCAAGCCATGATCCACTATTCAGCTATTTTCAATAAGCTTAACTGGTCCATGCGAGGGTCTTCGTTTAAGCAAATTAAACTCAACCGATCATTAGAAAATACAGAAAATTGTACATAAGGGTTTGTTTTGCTCGCCTCAGTCAAATTAAGCTGCAGCAATTGTTTACGGGAAAAGAGTCAATTGTTTTGAAGTTTAACACTGCCGGCAGTTGTCGTTCTCTACTTCACAGCGAGTTAAAAGGACAATTTGCGTACAGAAAGTTACTCTTATAAAGAACAGAAATTTTCACAGTGCACTGGAAAGCAAAACTATGTCCTAGTAATGAAAAATGAAAAAAACTCTGGCTATTATTACTTAAGCAACAGAAAAATGATCTTGAGTAAGCTTGCTTGCCTTCTATTTCCGAGAAAGTTTAATAAGCGCACAACGGTTTGTGGCTCTGCTGCGTTAAAACAGCAATATGGTTCTTTCACTGAAGACAAAGATAAAGCTGGTTCTGCAAAGGTAATAAATCTGGGCATGTAAACTGAAAGTAACTGTAACTACTAATAACAGAATACAAGCGGGTTTTAATTCAACCCGGCGAAATCAACTCATAAATTAATCGGATGCACAATCAGAAAAATACTCGCCTCTTAAGAAATGTTCAAAACCTTTTATTCCACCTCAGATTGACGGAATGATCCGGTTTTCCTTTAACATTGGTTGTTCCGAATCCAAAGTAATTTTTAAGCGACGAAAAAAGCAAACATTTCAAATAAAAATGCTTTACAGGGAGCAAACGTTCGCACCTCGTGCATTTCACTCAGAACTCCAGCAACAAACAAACACAGTCAACAAGCGCGCCTTGAGCCTGCGATAAGGGATGCGCAAAAGCTTGCGCAGAACGTTTTTCCGCCCTGAAGGCTGCGAGTTGCTGCGAGGGCATGAACCCATTTTTTCCATGCCTATGAGATGTTATTTCTAAGTACCAGGGGGGGGCCCACGACTTAGCGAAATTTCGTGTACCTATGATCCACCGATTTATGACATCACATCCGGTGTCAGAGTTGCTGCTCTGTTTTCGCGCGAAGCACAAAGATGGACGCCCAATGCTATTTGGTTTCCTCGTTATTTTTAGCCACAGGCTAACGGAATTATGTATCTTGAATGCCGAGAATATTAAGAAGGTATATAGCCGGCCTTTCAAGCAAATGTCATGCCCAAACAAAGAAGTTTTAGTATTATTTTAACGATAAATATCATGCAGCTGCGAGGAATGTCATGGCGAGTCCTGCGATGTTTCAAAACGAGTGTCTTAAACGTTTTGCGGCTTTTGCGGCCTCTGATTTAGAGAAGTCATCAATCAAAATATAATTTCCTAAGCGGAATAGAATGGGGAAAACGCCGATGGCCACAGTTTAAAGTGTTCACCGCTGGAAGGCTGGATCACGCCCCGTAAAGTTGCAGAAACTTCCACTCAACTGCATGGTTTTGAGGAATGTCATGGTGAGTCTTTCGCTGTTTGTAATCGAGCGTCACTCAAGAGTTTGGCTTTCGCGGCTTCTGATTCATCAAAGTCATCAATCAAAATTTCCTATCCTGAGCGAAATTCCGTGGAGAAATTCGATTTCGCTGGGGTGTTTTTGGCAAATTTCGCTAAAATCGATCAATTTTGCATCGATATGACCAGCGTTGGTGAACGTTTTTTTTGGGAATTTCGCGGGATTTCGCGGAAATACCTGAATTTCGCGGGTCCGCGACCGCGCGAAATATCAGAAGCCCTGTTAAGAGAATTAGATAATTTTTTAAATGATTGATGAAAGGGGAATTCTTAAAGAACAGGTGGTTACTATTAGAAAAGGGCAGTAAAACATCCGAAAGAACTACCCTTTTTCTCACAGCACTTTCTACTGGATCTCTAACACTGTATTTTATTGTGTAAGAAACACACAAAATAGAAAAAATGTGACAGAGAATAGACCGTTTGCTTTGGGAGGTGGTGCCCCAGGAGAGGTGGAGATATTAAGAGGGCCTACACCAAGAAGAACAATATTATAACAAAAACAATAATCTTGTTGATCAATTATTATTACTAGTAGCCTTTTTTGAGTACGATAGTATACCAGAAAGATACCACATGCCTGCAATTGCTGTGATCATAATTTATTGTTTTAGAGGGAGGCATGCAAGGTTTTTGCTTAGGGGATTTCAGGGGTGGTAACAGCACACCTACACTGTATGACAGAGTGCACTGTTGCTTATGGGGGATTGTGAAACTTAATGACAGCAAACTTAATTTGCACAGATAAGCAAAATTGCATTGCCAGTTATTTTCTCTCTGTGTGGTAGGGGATAGACAGTTCAGTTACATGTAAAGGACTGGAAGTATATTTTTTGCTAATTTTCCCTTGCCGAGCCTTAAAATCCCTATTGTAAGACAGTTGTGCATAAGGGATATTTGCATTATTTGATTCTAGGATCCTTAAAATTTGTAATGAGAGGGGGTCTTCATGGCCAAAACAAACAAAAAGTATTTTATATGAAACTTGAATGAAATTTCTACCTGGTAGGGAGTTGTTGGGAGAAAATGGCCTCCCTGGAAAAAGGAAGGATGTTTTTTGTTCTGTAATATGAAAATTTCATCTTAAGACTTGGACTTTTTGTTACTGGAAACAATACATGTAAGCGATGGAACCAAAATTCGAAGGTTACTGCAATAATTCACTTCAGAAGAATGGTTTTTCTGTTTCCTAATAACAATGTTTTTACTCTGTAACTTTTTAATAAGGTTGACAGTGGTCTTCTTTTATTACAATGTTGAATGGCATGCCTGAGGGGGAGGGGTATGTACCTGTAGCTGGTGGGGCAAAGCAGCCCTGAGACATTCAAGCTGTATTTATTTCCTTTTTCCAAAAAAATATCCACATTCCTTGTTATTGACTTACGTCCTTTGATCCTGTATTTGGCTCAAAATCTTAGTGCTTAGATTCACAATGCATTTTTGATTCTTTTCCAGTATGTACTGAAAAATACAGTCAAATGTATACCATCTCTTCTTAGTTGTATCCTTGACAACAGGCTTTCAATGCAATGTTCTTAACACACAATCCCCCAACAAGTGAAGGTCTAGGAAATATTGGGTAAATGTAGATAATTATAAACATCTTTTTTGTGTCAAAAAGTGTTTACACTCCTATTTCAATCTTCAAACGGCTTGATTTGCATAAAAAGAGTGTTTTTTTATTGTTCAGTAGCTCTCGGCTCAAGTTCATATCTTGATCCCATCAATGTATCTTCAGTTTTTACCAGAGGTTTCAGTGGTTTCAAAACAAGCCAGTGACCAATGGAGTTCCATCGGCTACTTGATTGTATGTTGCCAGCAATTCCAGTGCCCCCAGCCTCCAGATTCGGCTGCCTACTTTAAAACATTTTGAAACCCCTAAAGGTTATCTACTGACGGTGAGCTAGTATAATTTTACAAAGGAATCCTACCAAAGGATCAGAAAGCCAAGCCAAGTAGTGTAGGATAAAGACTGATCATCTCAAAACCCACTCCCTATTCCATGGCACATACCTGTATAGAAGTACCATAACCTTCTCCCTGGGTGTTAAAGTAACAGTAAAGAGGGGTTTCAGGTGTAGCCTCTTGTCTTTGTTTTATTTTTCTGATTTGCTACAACCTTTGCTCCTCTGTAGGGAAAGATGGTTTGGCAAGAGAAAAGCAGAAGACAGTTTGATCAAAGGATTTATTAATTCACATTTTGCTATTCCATCTGTTAAGAGGATTTTCTAACCAGGCCCGGGTTGCTCGAAGCATGGTTAGTGCTAACCAGCATTAAATACCATGGAAACCTATACATTTTGATACCTCTTAACCAATGGTTAGCGCTAACCAGGCTTCGAGCAACCGGCCCCAGATCATTAAAATAGTCTGGAATTTATTAAAGCTGAAAATAAAAATACATGCTGTCCTTGTGGTTCCTTTAAAAGACAGCCTTAAATAAATTGCAGGTCTGAAAAATGGAGTAAGCTCATCTGGCTATGTTAATTTTTGATAATCTTTTTTTCCATCAAATTTAATTACAAGTAAAAACCTGCAACCAAGAACCTGTATTTTCCCAAGTTAGCCTAAACAAGTCAGGTTCTTAAAGAAAAACTAATTAGCACAGATTTAGGCTATTTAGGTTCAGTCTCAAATAGGTCCTTATTTTCTGAAAAAAAAAAAAAATACTTTGTAGCTTTGAGCTAAAAGTATTTAGTGGCATTCAGCTCTTTCCTTAGTATATGTAAAACCTGTACGCCATCACATTGCAGTCAGAGTAATAATAAATATAATTAGACACCTATGTCTCAAAAGAGGACCCTGAATGTTGACTTATCTTACTTTCCCAAGTGTACACTGTGCAGAAGCTTTTTCTAAGAGATTTTATAAATAATGGTAATAGGAATGAGGGGAGTCCAATTCAGTCTGTAATCATACAAGTGTTACAAACTTGGACAACCGCGAAGCAGGAGTCAGATTTGTTTAATTGTGAGTATGATTACAGATTGAATTGGACGACACATAGTCCTGTTACCAATTAATAATTATAACCGTTACAATTTCCAAGAAAATAGATGCATTCCTTTTTGGTGAAAGAGTGTTTGTTCATACCAAATGTCCAAAGTAAGGGAAAATATCACTGGTGGAGACACTGCCTAAATGTTGCATATTCATCCATTTGGATTAATCCCCAGTTTGTTTGGGTAAGTGATTGTTGCTATGGTTATCATGATAACTTCTGTGATTGGTGGATTTAGCTGAGTGCATTTAATATGATTGGCTAACATAACTGTCTGATTACAGGCAACTATACACAATGATTAAAGAAAAATAAAGCAGTTAATGCAGCAATCAAATTTGACGAAATTGTAATGGTTATGATTAATAACCCGTTTCAAATTTGAGTGCTCTTTTATAAGACAGCCTAACTGGAAAATTTTAGCCTGACAGGTTCTTAAAAACCAGTTTCTCAGTTGTGGATTTTTCCTGTATCCTTGTTGAGCTTAATACTGCACATAACTATGCTGGGTGTCAGCCAATCCCTTTTTTGTTTCTCCATGTCAATGAGGTCAGATAGGGATTTACATTCGGTCTTCTAGACCATGGTGCCTTTAATAGAAAGCTTTCTTCTCCTAATCATCATATTAACCATCCTTTACTCTGACTGATTAATTGAGGAATGAAGAACACTAAGGGATGAAGTTGTCATAACACAACCACCAACTCCTTTCCACAGGAGGAACAGAATGCTTAGGGATGGAAAATAAACATGAGAAACTGACTGAAGTATAGAGAGTATTCACATGACGTCACGGTGGCCATATTGGTGTCCCAAAACAATGAAACAGAGACCATGTTGGTGTCCCAAACTAATAAGCCAAGTGAGTGAATACTCTCTATTAAATTCAAGGTTAGTTTGGTTTCCTATAGTTGCATCTAGGGTGTTTGCCTTCGTATCTCCAAGGGAAATATGTGCAGCACAGCCTCCCCCCTCCCCCCAGAAACCTTGATTTCTTCAAAGCTGCTTAGTGCAAGATCATTAGTTTCAGTCTTTCCTGTGAAGTTTTTTAATTCTTACAAAAAAAACTACAGTTAACACAGTCGTCTAGTTAAAATTTGCTGATCCCTGACAAGAAAGTGAATGTCAGGGAAACAGACACTTAGCCTTGAGGTCCTTGAAAGAGAGTTGGCATGTAGAGTCAAGAAATGTTTTACCAAGAACCTGCTTCGAAGCACACTACTTTACACTGGCCTAGACACTGTCAGAGGATTCCATCTAAACAGAATTGACATCCTGAACCAGCTCAACATGATTTCAGTGTCTTCTGTTGCTACAGATTTTCCATAAACCAGAAAAGTGTATTCCTCGAAATGTCAGCATTCTTCCTTCCTTTTAACTTATTTGACAGTGAGTTGTACTTAACATTAATGTTTTATGGCTCTGTAACAACATTTCTGTCCTCATGGACTTTCACCTCTCTTTACGAGTTGTGTGGTAGATATACTTTTTAATACTTCTTGATATTCTCTGGTTTGTGCTCTTCTGTCATCTACTTTTGTCTTCCCAGCTAAGCAACATAAAATACATAACTTAAACATTAATGCCCAGAGGACTAGCCTGTGCCACAGACAGAACTAAACTTCTGGTTAAGTCCCCCTGTGAGACAGCACTGAAATCCTGCTTCTGGGCACCCCGTGGCCCACCTGTGAACTAGCACTTGCATATGTGCTATGATTGGCCTCTTAAAAATACCATTATCAGTGTGCCAATCAGGTTGAAGGGAATATCGAAACACATTATGACTGGCAGCCCAAAATATTGGCACGGCTTTGCAGATGTTACTAACCGGCAATAGATTATGTCTGCGACACAGGCTACACTGACAACCAGACTTACAGTGTAGGATTTAAATATACAGCTATTTCGAGAAAGGTTGTCGGAAAAAGTGCACGCGACAATCCCGAAAGGCATTGTGGGTGGTTTTAAGTTCACTGTTCTTTAAAGAAATTTGAAAGAATTGGTACGAAAGGCCGTGGAAATGTGTTTGCGAGTGCTAAAGGAAAGCAACAAAAGTAGGTTCGACAGTTACAGTCGTCAGAAACAGTGTATTGATCATATCCCACATTACCTTTCGGCATTGTGGCGTGCACATTTTTCCGACAAGCTTTCTCGAAATAGCTGTATATTGTTTATAAATTCAAAAGTAAGCATATATTGAAGTCTTTAAAAATACACAAAATTCATTTTTTATACCTTAGATAATCGTGAGATGAAATAAGGTGCAGTACAGCATTATGAATGACCCTAACCGACACTTAATTCATAGCATGCAATTTACATCAAGAAATACAAGTAATTACCAAGCCAAAATATGTGTTTTGCTGCAGGAAACTTCTAACGTGTTCTAAAGTAACTAGACCTCTTATTGAGTCTCATATTACAGCTCTAGTGATCCCTTCAGACCTTCAAACCTCTAAAACAGTTAAAACAGCTGTTTTGTTTTTCACTTTAATTTCATTCTGTTTTGATTTACTAATTAATTACATAACTATAATCACTGTAAATCGTAGTATTTTTTTTTCAACTGTAAAGGTCAAGAACCAATGAGGGCCTCCCAGGGGTTTTAGGGAACAAGGGAACATCGCCATTTACTTTTAGGGAACAAGGGATATTTCAAAATAACTTTTAGGGAACAAGGGAACTGTTGAGGGATATTCGGGAACAAGGGAACATTGACTTTCGACCATTTTCTAACTTTTGGAGAGATTTCCATTAACTGTTTATGAAGACATTTCCGACGTTTCTGTAATTTCACGCATTTCCGACGACTAAGCCTGGCGACTAATCTTCACAAGTGAACTGGTGACGACTGGGGACGAGTTTAGAACGCGTGGGAACCTTGTGAGAGACTCCGTCGGGTGGACCGCCATTTTTATGGTAATTTTCTCTTTGGTGTTCCATGTCTAGAAACGCTAACCATTTTTTTTTTTCTGAGATGAGAACGGGTGCCAGTGACATGCCGTTGCAGCTTGAATTTGACGACAGGTTCAGTAGAGCGATCAAAGAACGCTTAAAAAGACAGTGCTCTACACCATATTCATACTTTACTAGCTCTAGTTCATACTACCCACATACCTTCGTATCTGCAAGCTACTCTGACCTTCCGAAATTACGTCCCCCAAAGACAAACAAGCTAACTAGTCAACAAGTTCGCGAGATGAGGAATTGGAGAGCTGTCCACGGTCAGAGTGTTCCCCAAAAAACGGTGCGCAATATGACGACCAAAGAAAACTCAGGAACTCTCCCGATTAATCTATATGCGGTGGGCCCACCAGATGTCCAGCCACTTGATTTAACCAAATTAGGAGACCACCATTCAGTGCAACAAATGCCACAGAAAGAAGTGACAGAGTTTCTGTACACGTCTAATCAGATAGTCTGTGTTAAGCATGACAAAGAGTGCCCTGAAAACACCTTGGTTCTCGCCTGCCCTACAGGAGAATGTTAAAGTTGGCATAAAAAAAGTGATGGCCAAAATTTTTGTTCAAGATCCTTTTAACCCAATATGCTTTTCGGAAAATTCAGAGAAATACATTGAAGTAGATAGCATTATTTGTATCTTGACGACCTACAAACATAATCAAGATGTTTTGGAACTTAAGGAGGAAGAGCTGATCCTACTTCAGGATGAAATTCAACAGACAAGTGATGTCCTCACTCTTACAGAGGCGACAGAAATTTCTGCTGATGAACCAGAGGTGATGCGGCATTCATCAAGGAGACGAAAGAGGCGTTTTGCTGAGGATTATCTCTACTATGACTAACGAGGTAAAACTTACGAAAATACTGACCATCGAAAACTGAAATATGATTGAAATTCTGGGGAACATTAATTAATATTTGTGGGGATCAAGGGAACATGCAACAGAATTTCTGGGAACAGGGGAACTTGATGAAAGTGAATTTCAGGGAACATCTTAATTTATTTTTGGGGAACAAGGGAAAAACTCCAATTTTTTCTAGGGAACAAGGGAACATGTACCCCCCCCTGGGAGGCCCTCACCAATCAACACATGTTCGGGAGCGATAAATTTTTAAATAAGTGTTGTAGTGATCAGTTAAGATAAGGAGTAATTTCGAACTAGGCATTTTGACAATATGACTTGTAGTGTATAAGGGTTTCTTTTCAGGTGCGTTACACTTGCAAGCTTAGAAAAAAAGGAAGGGCACAAACTTTCTTGATTTCTCTCAGATAATGACAAATTGGACTACTTTTGGGCTTAAGGCTCGTTCTAAACATAAATCTTCAAAGGCAAATTAAATGCTAAAAATCCAACACTAACCTTCCAGAAGCACGCAACATGTGACTATTTCGAAATTAGTTGAGTAGAGCTTTCAGCAACTTTACGTCGAGTGGCAAAGCCTTCCAGCTGTTAACACCTTAAACTGTGACCACAGGCTTTTTCTCCACGGTATTTCGCTCAGGATAGGGTATTTTGATTGATGACTTCGGTGAATCAGAAGATGCAAAAGCCAAAGTCTTGAGTGACGGTCTATTAGACAGAGAAAGACTCACCATTACATTGCTCAAACCGTACAGTCGAGAAGAGCTTTCAGCAACTTTACGTCGAGTGCCAAGCCTTCCAGCTATTAACACTTTAAACTGTGACCATAAGCTTTTTCTCCACGGTATTTCGCTCAGGATAGGCAATTTTGATTGGTGACTTCGATGAATCAGAAGCCGCGAAAGCCAAACTCTTGAGTGACGCTCGATTACAAACAGCGAAAGACTCCCTATGACATTCCTCAAAACCATGCAGTTGAGTGCAAGTTTCTGCAACTTTACGGGGCGTGATCCAGCCTTCCAGCGGTGAACACTTTAAACTGTGGCCATCGGCGTTTTCCCCATTCTATTCCGCTCAGGAAATTATATTTTGATTGATGACTTCTCTAAATCATAGGCCGCAACAGCCGAAAAACGTTAACGACACTCGTTTTGAAACATCGCAAGACTCGCCACGACATTCCACGCAGCTGCATGATATTTATCATTAAAATAATACTAAATCTTCTTTGTTTGGTCATGACATTTGCTTGAAAGGCCGGCTAGATACCTTCTCAACATTCTCGGCATTCAAGATACATAATTCCGTTAGCCTGTTGGTTAAAATAACGAAGAAACCAAATAGCATCGGGCGTCCATCTTGGTGCTTCGCGCGAAAACAGAGCAGCAACTTTGCAACCGGATGTGATGTCATAAATCGGTGGATCATAGGTACACGAAACAAGTACTAGGCGCTATTGGAGTCGTGGCCCCCCCCCCCCCCCCCCCCCTGCTAAGTACCAATGTTCCCTTGAATTTTGTCATGCCTAAATATATAAAATTTTCCCTCTCTCATTAATCCTCAGACTGGATGCGATTTTTACGCTCGCTAGGCATATTCAACTGAAAATCATGCCCATACCCTTATTCAAAACAAAATGCTATCAAATTTTAGTTTCCAAGCCGTTACTACCAACCAAACAATCAAACAAACTGCCTAAAAATCGAGTACTCAGACGATTTCAAGACAAAAATAGGTTGCTGCGCTGTGCGAGCAGTAATGATGAATGTGAAGGCATCACGTGACCGTACGTTAATGAGAGCTAATAATCACGTTAAACTTTAGCTCAGTGTTTACACTTCTAGATTTTTATTCAGTTTTTTCTTACAACTGTTTTGTACATACTTAGGTCTCGCATATAATTATTGTTATTGCCCTCAAACTCTGTTCGAAAATTTCCTATTTTGTTAGCACAGTGCATGCTTAAAGGTCGCCCACTCTAGTCGATATTCTGCCGGCACTAAATATCGAAGCCTAATGGGACGAAGGTAAGGCGGGATTCTGACTCACGGCTAAAGCGAATGAAGTACATTGATCCTAACGTCAGCATTTCTGAATAATCCTCTCGGCCCTTATCCTAAAGTTAATATCCCGCCTCAAACATTTAGTGCCACGGTAAGTTTATTATCAAAACATTTTATTTTGACACGTTATTTTGACACATCAAAACTTTTTTTTGACACGTTTTCACTGATACGCCTGTAACAGCATTAAGAATAAATAAAAAATTACTGCAACATTTAAATGCCTTACCACTAGTTTTCAGGTTTTCCAGAGCGGTAAACACACCATGTCCAAAAACTTGGGCATCCTGTTCGCTCACAAAATTCAAACCGTATGTTTGATTTTGGTAACTCCACTGGTGAATAGTTGCTGTTGGTTGGTCGTAGACTAATCCTTTTACCAGTGCAAAGTTTATAACAACCTACAACATAAAATGCAGTCTAATCACATAGACCTGCAGCTGTGAGTCTGGGTAAGAAAAGTCCGCCTCCAGTACGTTAAACAAAACGCATGAACCCTCTCAGTTGAGAGATTCCCAAAATTCAAGTCCAGCCATTATAACATCAGCATTTCAAATAATCATGTGACTTGTTTTTCTCAAAACCCTGGGGCAGTATCTACCCTGCGCGAAAAGCCGCTCTAGCAACTGATCGAAAGGCCTCGGCTCGCACGGTACTGGGTATCCAGAGGACACCAAGATTCCCACCTGGTTAACACCTTAAGGTCATATGGACTCTGAAAACCTACAGTGGTTTTGCAATGCTGTCTTAGCACAACTAGCCCAAAACGCTTCGAAACGACCACAAAGTACAGCAAAAAGGGGCTTTATTTTATTTCTTTGCTGCACGATAAGCTAAGATATTGCGATATTTTTTCAATTTTTTTATTTTTCCCATATAAAACATAATAAAACCCTACGTTATGCAATATTAGCAGATGTGCTAATTATTAACATGCGCTCACATAGTAAGTTTGGGACACCTGTGGTTCATTTGACTGTCGGGCTGAGGTGGATATTGTTGATATCGTCTCTAAGTGTCCATCATAGACTGAAAGTTGCCTACCTTATAGAATTTTTTTTTATTATAGGGAACTGTCTATCCGATTAAGGTGTTGTTTTAGGGAAAGTTGACTTAATATCAAAATTAAGAAGTGAAAGGCGTTCGTCTGTTTGAATGCGATCTTGAAAAAGGCTGTAGTTATAGATATAGTGACTGACGTATTTCGACAACCAATTAATTACTGCATCATCTCAAGGTACACATTCCTTATGGAAAAAGCCATCGTGTGTACATGGTATAACTTCAGCACAGTTCTATACTAGCTGATCAAAAGTAAATCTAAAAAACCTCTTACTAACATTAATCTGTTGCAAACATACCGACTCATCTTCGAATTTTGTGCCAACTATTCTGTATGTGTTGTTTACAAGATGATGATAAACTTGGACCCAGGCGTCACCGGAGTCTTCCCACTCCTCTCTTTCATAGCTGTAGCGCCTTACAGATGCTCTTGCCTCAGAGATTGGTTTCTCACTACAGACAGGAAATAGATTTGCCAGTCAGATTAAAACAATGTTATATTATAAACAACTGACCACTGGCAATTTTCCATAACCTAGCCCTGTACATGTCACCTGAAAAGCTAAAACCACAAAGCCAGCGATGAGACCAAAGGCTGGGTTTTAAGGATACTTTTAGTTATCAAAAGTGTTGTTGAAGTGATCTATTGTTTATATCATATTTTGAAGGCTCATCAGGCCGTAAACATGTTGAAATCACACCGGTTACTAATTTTGTAGAGGACGCGCCAGGAGTCTCTACCGTATAGTTTTTCTCCCGAAGAAATGCACTTGTCGTGTTGCCAGAACCAATGAATTTTCGCCTTTAAAATTTTCAAGCAAACGTCAAATGTATGCCGCAATTTTCGTCCGGCTGTGTAACTGAAAAGTCACGAAAATCAACAAAAAGAAGGTATATTCTAAGTGCTGTACGTTTTTAATGCAATCCATAGTCTTTTGCCTCGCGGTACAGAATATTTCTGATCATTCTTGGCGGAGGCCCCGGTTGTTCAAACGTTGGATACCCTGGATAGCGCTATCCACAGGATAAATCACTAGCAGATAGGTTTTATAGCCTCCCACGCAGATGTTCTTAGGGGTTCGTCACGCGTTCCTGCGTGACGAACCCCTAAGAACGTCTGCTTGGGAGGCTAAGGTTTTAGGGAAACCTACTGCATTTTCCATACCCAGCGTTTTAACAACTGGGGCCAGATGGCTATCATTTGTTTTGGAACAATGAGTGCATGCATGAAGCTTGAGTGCAGTACCACTGGTGTATATTCCAACGTAAACTGTTCATGCGTACACAAGCTGGTGTTGTCACCTCTAATTAGCATTTAAGAAATAGGTTATACATATTTACTTTATTGATTGTGGCTTATGACTGATTTGCGTTAACACAGTCCCGAGGGTTACGCTTTGCACATGAAATTCATCACTTTTAGCATTTGCAACTTTCTCGCTATTTCTGAGGCTCTCATCGATTCTCAGTCGAAGCTTTTATAGATTAATGGTGTCAAATTTTCTTGAATTCGGCAAATCAGTGCGATAGATAACTTTTTGGGTGATCATAATTAAATTGCTGTTTTGTATCTATTGATCTCGTGATTTGTGACTTGGTTCAATGCAGATGTGAAACGTTAATATTTCATTTCTAAATCGCAACTGAATCATCTTGGGACTACACATACATCAACTGGGAGATTGTCCTTGAAGAAAGTAACAACCTTCACCCCAGTCCTATTCTCCTGCCCTTCTTCTTGTGTAATCCCGATGCCCTCACACCGTTTACCTCCTTAACTATACTCCAACGCTGTTCATCGGTATAGCGTGCCTCACGAAGCGTAGCCATTACAACCGAATCCCTCAACACTGCCTACCATATCTTGATTTTTGTGATTTGCATTGTGTCTTCCACCGACTTGGTCATTTCCATCTTTCATTCCACCGTGTCTAAGCAATACCCGAAATTTAATTTTATCACATCTTTAGATTGAACCGTTCGTATCACTTCACTGACGACCCTTTGCAGATTCTTGCTGCTTAGAAAATTGGAACCTTCGTATTCATGCACTCTCATAGAGTGGGTTGGCGCAGATGATGCCAAAAAGGCCTTCCGAGAGATCGCAAAGGCAGTAGGAAAGGTCAGCTGAGTACCTTTGTCAACTGATGTTTTCATCCT
Source organism: Porites lutea (assembly GCF_958299795.1). NCBI lineage: Eukaryota > Metazoa > Cnidaria > Anthozoa > Scleractinia > Poritidae > Porites > Porites lutea. The sequence goes on from NC_133211.1 coordinate 11,017,691, forward strand.
TGAAGGGACTCGCGTACAAGGATGAGATCGGCATATTCTCACACAATTCTGACACTAAAACAACCACACCTGATGCAAATCACATGTTTCCTCGTAAGTTAAGAAAAATAGCCGCCTTAACTGCTCCACTTCAGTGAGATCTCATGCACTAAATGGCAGGGTTTAAATACCAGGGTACCCGTTTATGTTTTCCCGGAAACGATCATTGATCTAAGTGGTAGTCATGATCATACTGAAGTTTTAAATACCCTTACATTTCCAAAAAATGGAGCGAAATTGCTCTAGTTTTTGGACTCTGCCGCTGAAAGTACGTACGATTTGCTGAATGAAAAAATAGAGAAGGAGTCACAAATCAATGAAACAGAGCAAACACAAGTTGGAGGATATCGAGAATTCAGTCTATGGTAATTCAGTGGTAATTATTGTGCGGAATGCTCGGGTCAGACAACAGGCTGATCAGGTCTTAATAATATGCAATGGAATACGGTAATCTTACCTCATATCGACGTTTAACAATTAGAATACAACAATCTTCCCTTAGCCTGAGTATGAGGCGTTTCTGAGGAAAAAGGGGAAAGATGGAAGCAAAAAAGGGAGAGAGCTGAGGGAGAGAAAACGCCTGACACAGATGCTTTTGCTAGAACCTTCTACCCCCACACGGCATGATTCAATAACATCCAATCAAAATCACTTCCTGTAATTGGGTTGTCAGCTTCACGGGTCAAAAAGCTGCTTGTGTTGCTACGATTTTCGCTTTCCCTGTCGCTTTTGTTCTGGAACCTCCAGTGAGGAGTTTTCGAATACTTGTAATGGAAAACCTGCCGTTTTTGAGGAATTATAACATGTTTTAGGAATTGTGCAAGTGATCGCCAACGCTCTGTTTGTAAATAAACGTCGCGCCCGGAAAATTGTAAATTGCTTTTGTTTACAGAGTAACAACAGGCGCTCATTAATAAGCAGGTTCCTGAGAGTCTGGCAGCTAAAAAGCTGATGTAGATCAGGCCGAGAATTGTCCGAGGGAAAGCGAGATATGATGGCGCCCGGTTGAGCTTAAGACATTTCAAAATTGAAAAAAAATTTGGAAGAGGAACTGCGAACGAATTCCAATCACGTACCCTATCGTAAACCGGCACAAGCAAAGTCAAGATAAAGCCTTGGTGCTGTTGGCTATTCTCAATACATGGCTACCTCGCTTTAATTTTATTTACAGTAACAATATTTTCCCCATCTAAAATCTCCTCTCCCCTAGCCCCTTAGGAAGGCCTGATACTCAGGTTAAACTTTCCTAGACAGAAGACTCTAATTTTCGACCGATCGTTATGCGACCTCTGGATCGTGAAGTAGGGAAATCGATAGCAGGGCTCAGAATTCATAACTCGCCGCACCCTTAAGGATTCGCTGACCCAACCTATATTGATGACACATAGCGACTAAAAAGCGACCATGGGGGCCCGTGCAAGGGGGTGAAGGTTAAAAAAGTTGTTGGGGAGGGGAGATTTTCTTCACCCTCCACCACACTCCACTTCTTCCTTTGACCTTATACTCATCCAGTTGATGAAAAAGGAAACTGTCTGTCTTTTTCTTCACCAGATGGGAAATCTTCGCTACCGGATAAGGCAAACTGCATGGCAAACGCTATAGACAATAACGAAGCGTCAGTTTTCCACTTTTCGAATCTGAGAATGATTGAGACGATTAGTTTCAAGCTTGCAGCCATGCATTGAAAAGTTTTTAATGATTTCCTACAATAGTGAGAATTTCCGTGTTCCATTCGAGTACAAGTTAAGGCAATACTGCGCAACAAAAGCTACAAGCAATTAAAAATATGTTTGAGCCGAATGTCTAGCATACAGCCACGCCTGTTACTTCCGGGTTTACTTATAATAAAGACGGCCATTTTTCACGAAGAAATGCATGTTTATGTGAAATTACAGCTTTCCAAAAATTGTGGTTTCGACACTTTGATACACTTCCCAGTTGCTGTACAAAAAAAATAAAGGCTGAATAAATTTCGAGCAAGCGGGATATCAAGCGAGATTTATAATAACAAAATAATGCCTTAAATTAACACTTAAATGAATCCAACTGGCTGTAAAAGAAAGCAATCCTCTCACCACTCAGAATCGGTTACTTTTGCACTTACTTAACCTGCGTGCAAATGAAAGTGAGCAAAGGCTGCGTAAGTTTGAGTGCGTTAAAAGACTCAGAAATTCATACTTTTCCGTAATGGAGGCGAGAACATGCTGGGGGTGTCTGCTTCCCCAGCAGACTAGAAAACTGGCTGATAATAATGCATCAGGAAGCAAATGGTTTTAAAATCGAGGACACAAAATACGGAAGAGCTATTAATGCCCATCTTCTTCCAAAAGAAGCTTAGTCCTTGCTTGTTAATGCTAGCCATTTCCGCACCGGTGAGGATCAATCTACAACCCCATCTTCCGCCAACATTTAAAGTTAATTTACCTAAAAGGAGATCGAATTCACTGCTCCTATATCTTTGAATCGGTTCTATATCAACGGAACTTAAATAATCAGAGTATCAACATATGGAACTGATCTTTTTTCCGTAAGTACCCACCTTATTTGGCTTTTTACAGAAGTCAAATCCAAAACCTTTTCTCAGCTGAGTTATTCACACCACTTCGACCCGTAAAGAGCGCAATTGTAGGTAGACGTGCAACTGTTCTAATATATGATTTGTTTAAACTTGTCTTTCGCAGGCTCATCCTATTGGTCAAAAGTAGGGCTTTCCACAAGCTGCTCGGCAACTTTTTGAGAACTTCTCGTATTTCAAGGAACTTTGTTCTTTTCGAGCAATTTTTAGCTGTGGGGGGAGGGGACATAAAGCCGTACAGACTAAGGAACAACGAACTAGGTTCCCGTGCGTCCTATGTTGTCTATATTGCCCCTTTCCCCAGTTTTTTTCAAATGCCTGCAAGTGCAGGCTTGCAACTGAAAAGAAACATTTTTCTTGACGCTGTTAAGTTTCTCAATTGTTTGTACTTTTACCTCGTGATTATCTGACATGAGGTGTCTGGCTTATCCAAGTGGACTGGAACCCAATTAGCCTATCTTGGTGCCATACCGAGCTATGCAATCGTCATTATCGTCTGTGTAATGATTACTACATTCACTGAGGTCACCTCCAACACAGCTACAGCCACCATCTTTCTTCCAATACTGGCATCGCTTGTGAGTTAGCCCTCCTTTTTTCGCTTCCATCTTTCCCCTTTTCCCCAGAAACGCCTGATACTCAGGCTACTTGTGAGTTTGTCTTTTAGCTTATTTGTGACTTCTTCTTACTCTGAACTCGACAAAAATATTCGTCAAATGGAAATGAAATTGCGAAAAGGAGACAAACTGTTATACTCGCATGTCCAGAAATCTCGCACGTCAAACTTCGCGCTACTTACATTCCGATTGTTTCGCAATGGTTTTAACCGCTGGTTTTTACTGTGATTCCTGGGCTCATAATGTTCGGAAAGTTCGAGTGGTCAAATACATAGTTGTCTATTGTCAAATAAAAGCCGCTGATCAAAAATATTGCCACAAACAATAATGGCGCCGAAAACTCAAAGAAACAAGCTTTCGAGCAAGAGGTTTTGGAGACAATTGAGATGATTTTTGGCCAAGATACTGTAGAGCGAAGGTCTTGGATTTAAGCCATGTAGTAGAAGCGTATTTACCGATAGAATGAACTCCAAATTGTTTAAACGTGGGAAGGAAGAATATACTTTTTCAGTGGACAAAAAAACTACGAGAGAAAGATAAGACTTTGTACTTGAAGTTTTAAACGGAAGGTAAGGGAGTTTCCCAGCGGAATTGTCATTAATTACTAAAAAGAAGAGGTTAGTCAAGGCGGCAGTGCTCCATTTGCAATATAATCATATGCAAGAAACAGGTAATTTTTTCGTATTTTTATTTCCATTCTGGGAAGCTCGAGATTAATTGAAGATAGGAGTTTAAATTTGTCAAAACTAAGATCTAAATAAGTCAACCTTTCAGTTTCAATCGCGTCCTAGTGTTTAGGTATATCACACGACATGCTGTATTGCAAATTATTTTACTTATCCCACATTTCTTTGTAAAATTTCCATTGTTTACTGTTGTAATTTTTTCTAAGTGTCCACTGCTACCGCGGGTGTGTGAAATTAGATGGCCATGGAAGAAATAAAATGTTATTAATATCAAGGGTATTTTTTGATTTTCAACAACCTGATGAAGGGCTGAGTTTTTTTACAATCTTCAAGCTCTTCGCAAGTATTTGTTATCCATTTGTCTTTTTGTAATGATAAATGAAGTGGATGCTTTATTAGGAGACTTTGACAGGGACCGGTGCAGGGATTTTTGATAGAGGGGTTCTAGATGTATGCTCAGTGGTGAGATAGAACCTCCCCTAAGCGGGCCTCTGTGCGACCAGCAGAATTGTCCACTGAGGAGAGCTGTACGCATAAGAAATGTTATGTGGAGTCTGCGTCTAATGGGGTGCTTTTAACTCGCCTCGGCAATTAAAGGCACCTGACTTTGGGTCTGACTGCTATGCCATTCTAATGAGCAGAGGGTGGGCTGACACTACCCCAGTGTTATGGCTATGTGCCAAAGCTACTAACCGCTCAGTCAGTAGGCTCCGTGGCTTGGTGCCAACCTGGTTCCCAGGGTGCTTTTCCCTGGCTTTGGAGGTGGGGTCCAAAGCCAGGGAAAAGTGCCCTGGGGATGAGGTTGGGTTGGTGCCTGAGTGTGTCACTTGTTTTATAAGGTTTGTCCTGAAAATGCAGAAACAGAAACACTGATTTTTTATGTATCTTTTATTCAGGGAGAGGAAATCAATGTCCATCCTTGGTACCTCATGCTTCCTGCTGCCATCTCTTGTTCATTCACTTTCATGTTGCGCGTCGCTACTCCACAAATGCAATTGTATTTGCTGATGGACACCTCAAAGTCAAGGACATGGTATGTAACATAGATTGCAATCAAAGAGGTTTTCTATTGACTACTCATTAAAATTTGGTGTCGCCTTAATCCATTACAGTGCCGACCAAAATAAAGCCAATGGTTCTTGGGATGGTCTTTCATAAAGGTCCCATTCTTTGGAACTTTATGACGGTGTTTGCTTCACTGTCTTTGTCATTAGTTTATTGAATTCCTAGTTACTATCATGGCTCCTTTGCTTTTGCATTGGAATGTTTTGTGACTGGCTGCTAGAAGAATCACACCATGGTGTTAACCAATCAGAAATCCAGCCAAAGCAAATCATAACTTGTATGCACGTCGCATTTTCCTACCCTTAGCACCTCCTAGCCATTTGATTGGTTCATTGCATATGAATTGTCTATGCTTGCTGTTATTGGCCAGGTTAATAAAAAATCTCACTAAAGCAAAGGTAAAATTAAAATACACTCTAATGAAAACTGGCCCAGTCGCAAAGTCAACTGAGAAATGATTCAAATACGACTCTTTTCTTTCGTCAGGCAAAAGCTGGTATTGTAATGAATCTCCTAGCCGTGACGGTGCTGATAATTTGTGTCAGTACCTATGTGGTCCCTATGTTCAACTTAAAAACTTTTCCAGACTGGGCTGGAAATGCTGGAAAAGCAGGAGGAGGCTCTGGCACCAGCTCTAATGTCACGCTTGTATGTCACAATGTGACAACTGCAATCGCTAACCTCACCTCATCATAGCGTGCACGCGCCTCTTTCATGACAATCAAACACGTGATAGTTTATTGCAGCGATGAACACACGGAAATATCATTGCTGCCATTTGCAATATTGAATTCAGTATTTGAAATGAGGGGTACTTTGGTAATTTTGTATTTTGAGAAAGGACGATATCGCTTCTTTGTTCCCGCTAGATTGCAAATTGAATGATTTGTACGGATGTAAATAAGCTATCACTAGTGTTTAGTGTGAATTTTTAAATAACCATATTTGATATGAATAGGTGATATATGTCTTGTTTGATTTTGGGGGAGCTGTTGTTAGTAATTAGTAGTTTTATCCGTATATTATTATCGTGTAATTATATGTAAAAAATCTCTTGAGCCAGGAAAACAAAAATGTTTCTGTTATAACTAAGTACTTTAATGGAAAACAATCCGTTTAATACACTATCCCTTTTTTTACCTTCTTCATTCTTTCAATCCCTTTCATACTTTAATACTGTAATTACTATTCATCTATTACTATTTTTAGAGGTATATAGAAGATTTGCCTTTTAATTACAAGAACTGTAGCTCTTTCAAGGTTTACGCAGAAACACAACTACGTGATTCTGTATTTTAGTAAAAGGCTGGCAAAACTAACAACAAGGGTGGTTAAATTAAAAAGTCACCATGATACCTATAGGCTGGATTAGTAAGAGCCTGTTATGCCCCTGCTTTCTTTGTTTGGAGAAGGAAAGAAAACTGACTCTCTCAAATGGCTCAGTGTAAATCCAGCCTCTATAAAAAGTCATTTCAACAAGACGTCAAGTCACAAAGAGTAAATCGCGTCAAAATTTTACAGGATTTTGAATATATTAAAAAGGCTAAACTTCTTAGTCTTCTTTCGACTAAAAGATATCTTAAACCAAGAGATGCTAAAACATGACTCTTACTGTAAAAAAAAGGGATTGAAATCCCAATGCAAACCCTTCCAACTCCAACAGAAGAGGTTTTTAAAGTTTTATGAACCCTGTTTGATTTGGTGCAAACAAGAAGAGTCTGCCAATGGTAGTTTTCACGGGTCCTTTTCTCGACGTTTCAGCTTAGCCTGTTCCAGGCTCCGAGATAGTCGGGTCTGCGAAATTGAGAAAGGGTGAACACGGAAATACTTACTCGTTATCCCTACTATCTGAGAACCTGGAACAGGCTACGTTAAGCTAAAGAATATGAAAACAGCTCGTGTTCAATACTTGAATGGTATACATAAAAAAAAATCCAATCTCAAGAACTAATTCGTTATTCCATCTAGTGGTTTAAGGTTTTCTGAGGCCTAATTCCTCCACCAGCGGCTTTAATGTTTGTATGGGTACCCTGAGGAAAGTCATAGAGTCACAAGTGCCTGGGCTCAACACATTTTAGAAACACCCTACAGACGTGTTCGTAACGATGGTCTAAAATAACGGTATTAATTGAGTTAAATCGGAAGGAAAGACGAAACTTTAGTTAAGAAAATCCTTGTGATTCTATCTCACGAAGAGAACAATCCTAAAGAAGAAGTCTTTTTGCTGAGAATTAAATTTAATTACACAATAAACAAAATATTCATTTCCAATGAGCATAGGGGAAGTTCAGGGAGACGACTCCTGGGGGGTGAGACCTTTTAAACGTGGGATGATCAGAATGCAATAAACATCCTCTCGGAGAGACGACGGGCCTCGCCGACCCTTTGCTGTCCTTTTCGGGTCAAGAAAGCTGCGGGTTGTTAAGGGTGGCTATGTGATCCTACTCTGACCAAGTTTTTTAGCTAATGTAGCTACCTCATTATATAGTCAGAAACTAAAAACGGTTTTTAAAAGGGGTTGTTCGACACGTTGTAGTAAATACCCCATTTAGTCAATTTTTGAAATCGCGATATCAACTTAGCATCGGGAGTGGAAGCGGAATCATGAATCATAGTTACAAAACACGTAAGAATCATATGCTTTGTTTTAAAAACTTGGGAATCATGAATAACGAGACTCTGAGAAAAGCTCAGCATAATACACGTATGAATGAATTACGTTCGATCAGGGAATGCAGGATATGGCGTTTCCAAGAGTCCAATTTTCAAAACATTTTTCCTGGGGAACATGCTCCCGGACCCCCCTATATCAGCAATTCGTGCATTCAGGGCTGACAATCCGCTTGTTTCTCCAATAACCTTGTGTTAAGTATTCAGTTACAAAAAAACTCCATGCCAAGACAAAACGAATGATTATGCCAAGTCTGAATGAAGGAGAAGTTTGAACACCAAAGAGTACAAAACGAGACTAAGTTGCACCTGAGAAAATCATCAAGTCAATAGGTGATGATCAGAAGTTTTCGTGAATGATGAATCTGAATTCTTGTAGGAATCATGAATCATTAAGGCAAAAACGACAGGAATCATGAATATCAAGATTCAAATGATTCCGCTTCTACCCCCGAAACTTAGCACCTGGAATTCTCATTGGGCCACTTAGTACTGTGATAGTTAATAGCTTCAATTCTCCTCAGTATACATCTGGTTATTCATGAGCGTCAACGTATAAACCGGACAAGGTACAGTAACAAAACCAAAACCTAATACGACTCGTTTTGGTAAGACTGAAAGTGAAAAATACTAATTAATAGGTTTTATATGGTAAACAGGGTTTTGGTAACAACTTTTTCTCCTTTACCGTTTTCTGATTGTTCTTATTACACAGTACATTCATTTTCTTCTCGGCTAATTACCATATATGTTGCTGGCATTCTAACCAACGTGACAGGCGGAAGAGTAAACATCAGCCTACTAGTACTGCTGCTGCTGCTGCTGCTGCTACTACTACTGCTGCTGCTGCTACTACTACTACTACTGCTGCTTCTACTACTACTAAATTTTTGCTACCTTGTACCCTTACTCTATACATGGGTAGCATCCCTGTGTTGGGTCTTTTATGACTTTACTCAGTCTTGATAGCGACCAACTCCATTCCGTTATCCTTAGAAGCGCCAGCGTTACCCTTAGATTGAAATTAGTTCTGCCGAAGCGTCCCGCGCATCATCTGCAGGGCAAACAGCTTTCAAAAAGTCATAAGCTTTAGCCTCTTTGCAGGCCTGGCGTCCTTCCTTTTGATAAGCCTCAAACATCTGGGGTGTGAAGAACTGATTGGCCGTGCTGTGTTGTGGGAACGCGCCGCAACAACACTCGGACAAGCAATGTGGACATAATTCGCCACCACAACACTTGGGAAAGCAATGACATAAACATGATTCGCAATGACAACACTCGCAGCAGCAGAAGGTTAACTTCAAGGCCTCTTCTTTGGTTACCCCCGTGTCCTCCTCTTTGGCTACCACCGTGACCACGTCTTTGGTCGCGCTATCCTGTGGTTCCCTTGGCACAAGAAGAATGATTTCTCCATCGCGGTCCGGATCATTGTCATTCTCTTTGCCATAGTGAACTTTAAATCTGTTTAATTACGAGAGAAATTTTTCCAGAATGTTACTGAGCTCTGATAGGTTTCTATCAGGGATGAACAATGTATAAGTAATATGGTGTACCAAACCACCTGTCAAAAGGCTCCTAAAGGCTAATTTTGCATATTAATCACTTTCATTTCCTTACCAAGCTTGCGAAATAGTCGTTGATCTTTTTCAAAATTATCATAACGTCACTACGGATCATGTCACTAAACCAAGTTTAATGTTTTTTTTCTTTTTAATGTAAGGGACAACGTCATACCATTTGGAAAAAGTTTTCAAACGGGGAGTAAAGCACTAAAATGCCGGTCCTCGCTATGACAAAATTGAAAATATAAATGCCCCCGGAACAATACTATAACTTCCGAGTGACCTCCTTGGAGGACGTATTTACTGACCAAGTTTGGTTAAAGGAGAGAATCAAACAGACAAAATTATTGTTATTAACCAAAAATGTCACGTGTTGCCGCATTCGAGGACAGGTTTGGCCCCGGTTCCCCTCGCTGTTGTTCCTGCTGACATCTCTTTAAGCCCTCCCCCACAATCAGGTCGTCTGGAACAGGCTAGGCGTGTGATATCATCGTAAAACGTACGTGAGTCTAGCTACGTTTTCATATTCTTGCCTTTCGACTTCCCTTTATGACGTAGCCTCTCCCCTCCCGAGTGTCCTTCTCGCGCGTCCGTTTTTTTTTTTTGTGCCCACTACTTCCAAGCGCCTGCTAGGCAGGCTACTTATGCATGACGTTATGTTAGGACAATATAATTGCCGCTATCTGTAACTATTGTGTAGAAAGAAAAACGTGTAACTCTTTCATTGAAAAGAACGTTGAAAATCGGTTGTAAACACACTTAAAACTATGTGAATTTGATTTCAAGACAGAAGGACGATTATTCTATCGATCATAAAAATGAAAAAAGGTTTAGGTGAGAGATGCATACTTGTAATAACGCGGTTTTCGTGTCCCTTTTACAAACATTTGCATCAGGTCTGTAATAACATCTTTACCGTCTTCGCCATGAAATGAACAGTTAAGCTCATCACGAGCGAGCATCAATGCGTTTAGAATAGAGTCTCCGTAGTCCTCCTCTTCCTCTTTATAACCTCCGTCGACAACAACAATCCTTTCCAATTTCCTCTGTAACAAAGGCAAAATGGCGAGATTTTCGTGATGACCACCGTCGCTGAGTAGCAAGACTGCTGGTGGAATTGGCCCAATGGTGTCCTTGGAGAATAATAATCTCACATTGTAGACGAAAGAATCGTGCACAGTGAGCCACCTGAAAAGAGCCAGCGAGGGATGGTTTGTTGTGAGATAAAAGTTGCATGATATAAAAAGCTTGGAAAACAGACCCTATGGGGCAAAAGTGATAATAGTAACAGTAACAAGACGCTACGGAGCGTACACTTCGGAGTCGTGGTTGTAGATCTGGTTAATTGTAAATGCGGAGGAATAGTTAGAAATGAAATATGGTAAGAGTAAGGTGTTAATTTGTGAAATTAGGGGATTTGTCAGGATATTCTGAAAAGAGCAACATCCAAGAGGCCTTCTTGCCAAAAACTAGTATTTCGGGACAAATTGTCTCTGAGATATTAGCCCAGTTATGCTCTGATGACTCCATACAAATCCTTCTAAATTTTACTGAGGTCTAAACGTTTAGACGTAAGTCAAATATGAGGTTACTGGCGGTGAATAACAAGTCTAACAAAACGAACAGTGAACAAAGAATTCTCTATTTTTCTCAGTCACATCAGGCTTCAAAAACAGCATAGCAGTCTCATGTACTGATTGAAGAGATATGTAAGGCATGGGTAAGGAGTCAATTACGTTGAGCATGGAATTGGCTAAAACTCAATGTTACGAGTTCGAATGTTTTGGGGATAATTATTCACTGACTATCAGCACGCAGGGATGTCGGATTAACACAAGGAAGTTTAATACCAAAGGAACATAGGGTGCGTTCCTTTGGGAAGATTCGGATCAGGATCAGTGATCCGAGATCACTCGGATCATGGTAGATCATATGAACCGATGAATCCTTGTCATGAGTGGATTCATCGGTTCATTTAATCTACAATGATCAGAGTGATCTCGGATCACTGATCCTGATCAGGATCATCCCAAAGGAACGCACCCTATGTTCCTTTGGTGTTAAACTTCCTTGTGTTAATCCGACATCCCTGCGTGCTGATAGTCAGTGAATAATTATCCCCAAAACATTCGAACTCGTAACATTGAGTTTTAGCCAATTCCATGCTCAACGTAATTGACTCCTTACCCACGCCTTACATACCTCTTTAATCAGTACATGAGACTTCTATGCTGTTTTTGAAGCCTGATGTGACTGAGAAAAATAGAGAATTCTTTGTTCACTGTTTGTTTTGTTAGACTTGTTATTCAGCCTTTACACAGCCTTAAAACACAACATCCACCAACACAAACTTGACTTGAACTTAAGTAAAACTGAACATCCTTTACCAGAAAAACAAACTCTCACATCTTACGGCTTCCGCCAACTTGTAAACACAGAACTTGAAAATCGACCTTCGTCACACTTGACTTAACACAGCAGTCCAGCTCGTGGGAAAAAAACTTAGTTCGTCAAAAGAACTCGCTTGTAACTGGTATACCGTTTGACATAAGGTTCTAGAAAATACTAAACAGGTTAATAGTAGTAGCTTTTCGACATATTTTATGATTTTAGTAACTGATGCAAATCTGCTGACTCATTATTCATGAATAATCCAAAAACGCAGAGAACGTTCGAGAAAGTCACGCAACGCATGAAAGCAGTTTTACTACGTAACACTCTACAAAGACAAAATGTCTTTGTGCAGCATTTTATAACTTCAAATTCATCATAAAACAGTTCGAAAGGAGGGCTCGAGCTCACTCGTGAAATGTTTTCCAACACTCGAAGAGAAAGTTCGTGTCTCTGCGCGGCCACGTATGTCCCGAAACTAGTACCTACCTTGCGTCGCAGTAGGGCAATCGGCTAATCCATCAACTTATAGTCTCCTCTGAACTGACGGGTCACACAGTTGAGTCGGTTCAAACCCCGGGAAAGCCAAAATAATAATTCTTTCTTCCTCGAAAAAGTTAAAGAATAAATCAAAGAAATCGAAGTGATCTCGAGATATCTCGAACTAATTCGGCTCTAACTTCGTCAAATAGCCGAATAAAACCGAAAACCTACAGACTTTGCGTGCCCAGTCTTGTCAAATAAGTCAACTTTGATACATTCCTGAGCGTCGCGAATCCTTATTTCGCGCTCCGCCGAAGTAATAATAACAATGATAATCATTAAGCATGATAGTGGTCTTAATTTGAAAATATGCTTCGAAACAATACCAATAAGATCCACTTGTCGAAGCTTGTCGAACTGCAAACGGTCATACTAGGAACTGCCCATGTTTCAAGAAACGTGCTTACCATTAAGTAGGAAACAGTGAAGTACAGCTAAATAAAACGGGAGTCTGTAAAAGGAGGAAACGGACGGCGGACGGCGGATGGTGGAAAATAGTAAATAAATAAATAAATAAATGTATAAGATAAATATAAAGATAGACAAAACAAGACAAATAAATAAAAACATAAGAATTTAAAATATTAAAAATATAAATACCAGTTGTGACATCTCTGGAGTGGGCACCCATGTGGTTCGCTCGAATGTGACTTCCAACTTTTGGTTGGGAAGAGAAGACTGTATAGTCTGTCGTTTCAATTTGCCAATGTCGAAGAGAATAGACACTAGAGATGCTACGCTGATATATTATCTGGCCGGGAGGTAAGTTAATCTTTTTTATGTTTGCTGTATTCTTAAACTTATCTCCACTACTTTAATCTAGATCTCTTCCGGGTCAACTGACTCCGATAACAAACACACATCAAACAGAACTGACTTTAAAAGGTGGAAGAGCGGGCTCGGCCTCTCGCCTATATCCGGCAAGCCTTTTTGAAGAGGAGTGAGAGGAGAGACTTGAAAAAAGGCAAAATAAATATAGCTAGCCTAACTTTAAGGGATTGTTAAGGTCTCAGCTTTAAAGGGATTTACATTTATTTAGTTATTATTATTATTATTATTATTATTATTGTTGTTGTTTTTTTTTTCTTTCATTTTTCATTCAATTTAGTCTCACTTAACAGGGGCGGAAATTCAGAAGGGGGCGGCCGCGACACTTGCCCATATATAGATACTATTTATTTTACTGAGAATTCTTTAAAAATAATATAAAATTTCACAGAAAAAGGGTTGGCCGCGGTGCACTCGGCTAACTCCTAAATTCGCCCATGCTTGAGGTGTTCAGGACGGATAGCCAATTATTCTTACCCACAAAGGTTTCGCTTAGAATTGTGTGTGAAAAGAAATACCTACATAAAAATTTCAAAATACCTTTGCAGCGAGTGTGATCTTCTTTATAAGGGGCACTGAATAAATCTTGAGCCTGACCTGAGCTATGTCCAGGTTGTTCTCCTCAACAGGGCTTAATTCTAATTTTCCGACGATCATCCCCGTCATATTGATATGGGAGTCCTACCCTACCCCATCCTTACCCAACAATGGATGAACAGAGAGTAAAATAAACAAATCAGACAGAGGGTTAGTCATTTTTGTTTCGACGTTTTTCAAAAGACAAAAATTAAGACGTAGTTTTTCTTTTTATTTCCAAACGATCTCTCACTGTCGAGGCTAAGCTTCCTTGCGCGCATGCGTGCAACATACCGAACGTGCTTTCTAAACCCAAGAAGAATGCTAAGCATCTTTTCCAATCCTGAGGAAATTTGATCAGTTATAGTACGTCGGCGTTTGCTACTCCGACTGAACTTTTTTTGGGGGGAGGGAGGGGGTTAAGAGGTAAGGAATGTGATAAATTCAGTTGTATATTGTAAAACAAACATTCGAATATATCAATGTTTGTAAGGAAAAAGGCATCAGTCTTTAACACTCCGTCTCGTTAATTTTCAGGGAAGAGGATAAAGATGAGTAGCAAGGCTCGCACAAGGTGTTCAAGTTGGCCATAAGAGACCGGATTTTTTTCCACAGTTAGAGATAAACATGTAAATTATTGAAGTTAATGGTTCTGTAATTCTGTAACTGTACATGTTTTGCGTGATGTATTAGTCCCACAGATTGACTAGTTAGTTTGAAGTAACAAACTCGAAGCGTGATGCACACGAGCAGTCGCGAGAGGCACGGAGAACTCTTTAGCTCGCATCGTGGCTCGATCCAAGTACCTCTTGGGTCTTTAAAATTGAATGAAAAATGAAGAAAAAAATTAACTAAATAAATTTACATTCCTTGAAAGCTGAGACTTAAACAATCCCTTAAAGTTAAACTAAATATAATTATATTTCGTCTTTTTTCCGGGGGATACTCCTTGGAATTCTTGGTGGCGGTGTGCCGCCGGGTTCTCCAAAACCTGACCCTATTTCAGACCAAAAAATGTCATTTTTCACACCCGTTTTCAGACCTGGTCTCTAATAAATTATGTCATCATTACTTAGATTAGAATGCCAACATAAAAAATCCATTTCGAATTCGCTTTTCTCTTTCTTTCTTATTCGTTTGGAATTAGCTTCCTCGAAAACCAAACCCGATTCCAGACCAAAAAAGGCAAAGTCTATACCCGTTTATAGACCAAAAGGGCGCAAAAAGCATACCCTTTGGAGCGGCACACACCTATTACCTCCCCCCCCCCCTCCCGAGACTTTTTAAAAAAAATAGAAAAAAAACCCTCTCTCCTCTCACCCCTCTTCAAAAAGGCTTGAATCTAAGCGAGAGGCCGAGCCCGCTCTTCCACCTTTTAAAGTTTTGTTTGTAATCGGAGTCAGTTGACCAGGAAGAGATCTAAAACAGTGGGCTGCGGCAAACAGCAATGTATAATAAAATAAAGATACTACACAAATTAACTTACCTCTCGGCCGAATAATACATCAATGTGGCTTCTCTTGTCCATTCTCTTCGACATCACCCGCGGCACGGAACTTTGATACCGCAAATGAATTTTGCAAACTAAAATGACAGAAACTACAGATCTTTTTCTTCCAGATCACGACTTGGAAGTGACATTCGAGCGAACTACATAACTGCCCACTCTGTCTATCTTCTCTACAACAATCCAGAGATGTCACAACTGATATTTATATAAGTAAATATGTTTTTGTCTTATCTATTACCTATCTTGTATATTTATCTGGTACATTTATTTATTTATTTTTATTTATTTATTTAATATTTATTATTTTCCACCATCCGCCGTCCGTTTCCTCGTTTTACAGACTCCCATAGAAAACCGAACAGTTACAGTCACTCATAAAACCGTGAACACCTGAAAATTTTCAGGAATGTTTATTGTGTACTGGCCAATCACAATAAAGTTAAGCATACGCAAGCAAACCTCAAAACCACAAACTAATTACCGTCGCTGTTTGCTGTTTAGTTATCTCGCCGTCTTATTGGCTTATTTCTCGCAACAGAATAACATTCCGTAAATATTTTTGGTGTTCACGGTTTTGTGAGTTTCACAGTAACAGTTCTTGCTGGAAAGCATACTCGTACCTGACGAACTCTTCATAACAATCTGGTTTTTGCACTTCTGAATCAGGAATTTGGATGGTAGTTGCTTCACACCTCTCCGACGGTTTTTTCTGTCCATTCATAGGATCTTGAGTGACAATTCCTTTACAGTCTAAATCAAGTATTCCGATTACAACCAGGAATGCGTGTATTACCAGGAAAAGTATCATGACCACCCAAAGTGTTAATTCAAAATGTTTGTAATCAAAATAATAAACAGTTGTTGGGAAAATCAAGGGTAATCCACGAAAAAGGCCTAGGATAGAGCGCATCGCCATAAACTCAGCTACCTGAAAAGAACGACAAAAGAGAAGAACATCAAATACGAATTTAAAAAAAGGGTTTCAATATTGGAAGACTCGACTCGAAAAAGATCATATTAAAAAATGGATGATAGTGATGGTATTTACGAGAGTATACGTGTTGATATGAAAAGGTCGGTAGCAAGAATGATAGTGAAGCTAAAAAGATGACTTCCTGTATATGATACGAAGACAGCGATGATGATTCATTACTATTCAAGGAAGGTGATTAGGATAATGAAACTCCCCTTTTATGACCACCTCCCGAACACTCGGTCCCTTGTTTCACTGAGTGAGCAATCGGTAACTCTAACATAAACACGAGCAGATTTTCATAGCTCTTACGTCCAGTAGTACGTCGTATCAACGGGTTTCATGCTAATGTATAAGAGTCGTGTGATAATGAGAGAGCGCCATGAGGGATCAACAGGACGAAGTGAACTCATGGCGAAAACGACAAATGCCCGCCGGACCCTGTCCATAAGGGTTCTCTTTTTTTTTTTTCAAGAGAAATGTATGGCGAAAAGGTGTTAGTCACAGTGTTACCTTTTGAAATGTGCAGCATTGTTCTCGATGCCGTGCATCACTTATCTTTGTGGCGCCCATATCAAGTCCAAGAATTGTTTGAAGACGGATCAGTCCTTCAGTGGAATCTTCATATTTTCCCATGTGTCTGGAAAGTGCTGCTGCAGATGCCGCCATGGCTTCTGATAACATGATATCTTTTGGTTCCAGTTTGCCTTGGAACTGTCTTTTTCCACACTGGTCAAAACGCTCTATACCCGAGGGTGACACAGTTAACAGTGCATAGTGTTTTTTGTCTTTCTCATCGTTTTTCCACCGGTTCACAACAATGTTGGATATATACTCGGGCTTCATGTCTTTCAGATCTGCTAGGGTCAGAGGCCTCGTCTCATTTTTCGAGTTGCATAAGCAGCATAACCATGAAGGACAAATGCCTAAACATCCGTATAGTCTGGTGCTGTTCTTGTGATAAAATGCTTTCTGTAACCTCCACCTGTAAAATCAAAGTACTTTTTAGCCGTGACCTTGCGTCGTTGGGTCTGCACCACCATTTCGACAAGCAATGTGAAACGTCAAAAGTATACCCAGAGCTACTAAGGCCAAAGGTGAAATGAGACTATGATGAAACTCTCAATCTTTTGCTATAAGAGGTATTTTCTGTGATCTTCTTCTTGTTTTCTAATGTTTATTTTCAATTACATTTGTTAGCGTCCTAATCCGCTTTTAGACGTTGCTAAATATATTTCATCTGATAGCTTTTATCATTTAGATGCGGTATCAAGTCATGACTAATATAAAACGTCCTTCATAATTTTTAGATGATACGTATCAACAGGTGAACGAAAGAACTATCAGTATTAAGCGCTGCTTCTACAGATACGATGAAAATCTAACTAGGGGTGACATCAATTGATTCATTGCGGGGATATCACCGTTTTTGATTGGCGTTTTACCTCCCTGCTAATTCTTCATAACCAGCGTGTTACCAAATTTGAAAGTTTTTTGGCTGATATCAATACGATTGACGTCAATCGTACTGATATCGACAGAAGAAAGGATGCGCAAACAAGGGGTGTCGTGGTTCCGCTGTTTTGGCAGTGAGAGCCGGAAAAGAGTAAAAGTTATGCAAAGACGAAATAGTAGAACTACTGCCTCGAAAACAAAACAAGAATAGAATAAAATTTTCCTCGACGGAAGATACCTTCCATTGATGCCGAAAAGCATGACTCAATTGTGGTGGAGTCAACGCGATATAGGACTTTGATAATCGTTGGTGTCACGCGCAGTCACCGTTTGTTGCTCATTTTAATTTCTGCCTGAGCTATCTCTGGGGAGGCAATTTCAGGCGGCGAATGTGGTGGGCTAAAATTGGCCACGTTTAAGACCCGTATAGAAGGGATGGAAGAACTATAGCCTTATATACGGTCAGCTTAGTTGCCAAAGTGAGGCCTCTGCTGTTCCAGCCCCCGGGACACACTGAGCGCTAAGAGCTGCCGCAGCACGAAACATTCGCTATTGGATCTCAGAGTCAAGAGTTGCATCATCGACATCTGACATGTTACCGCCAACATACGTAAACGTGTGTGCATACCTCAGTTCATGGTCATCAATCGCAATGGGGGAAAATCGTCGCACTGGACATGCATTACATTTGTCTTAGACTTTCTAATGTTTCCTTTCCTTTCCTTTCCTTTCTGTTGATATTCAGGGGTCGTAGTTATCAAAGCGGCATCATAGGTATGGAGGAAGTCGTCAAGCTTGTAGCAAGACGTTGATTTCGGATCTGAGCTTGTGTTTTTTCCCACTCCAAACTACGGTATGGGTTGCGAAAGACGAAAAAGAGAAAAAAGAGGATAAACAGGGCTGGGGCTAGAGAGCGTCTTTGGTACAGGCTTCGAAACACTGTATAGTTTCTCCACCAAACAGTACCGGTACCTTGATGATATTGACTTCTCTAGGGGGGGGAAGGGGGGGGTTCTATCTTCTGAAAAAATTACCAGATGACCTGCTAACTATATCGAACGCCTTGACCAGGTCTACAATGTGTAGTGCCTCTTGTTGTTCCCTACACCGGCTCCTCACTAAGAGCACATGGAAACATCATATCGCTTGTAGACCGTGCACTCCCATATCTGCACTGCGCTTCGGGCAGGTGTTTTACATGTTTTGTCCATGACCGAGAGTAATGTAATAACGCGGTAATTACCACAGGTGAAACGAGACTGTTTCTTAACGGAAGGTGATAATGGGGCCCTTCTTTTCAGATCCTGTAGAGCACGTTCAGTCTCCTCCCAAATGGAAAGGAGGGGATTATGGAGCTCGCTGCGGAAAAGTTGTTCCCCTGCTTCGACAACTTCATGTGAAATGTATTCAGTGCCTGAGCTTTGTTGTCAGCCAAGCGATTGAGCGCGGATTGAACTTTCTCAATATGTGGGGCCGGGATTTCAAGGGTACAGAGCAGCTCATTTGTAGTAAGTGAAAGATTAAACTTGGAGCAGCTGTTTATGGCTGGTTCGAAAGTTCGCTGAAATGTTCCTGACAGTGAACTCAGATGTCCTTTTTTTCTTTTAATCTATTTCTGTGGAAGCCGCGAAGCTCCTTTTGGTTGGTGTACCTGGCCTGTCCTTTAAAAGCTTAGTTTGCAGGGTGTCATTACTGAGGACGGGTTGGAAAGCATCCTGCTTCTTTTGCAGGAGTTCCGTGACGAGTTTTCCGTGACGGAACTCGTCACGGTGGTGCGCTTCTGTAGGAAAAGCAACGGCGGTCAAAAATAACAATACTTCATGTGAAATGTATTCAGTGCCTGAGCTTTGTTGTCAGCCAAGCGATTGAGCGCGGATTGAACTTTCTCAATATGTGGGGCCGGGATTTCAAGGGTACAGAGCAGCTCATTTGTAGTAAGTGAAAGATTAAACTTGGAGCAGCTGTTTATGGCTGGTTCGAAAGTTCGCTGAAATGTTCCTGACAGTGAACTCAGATGTCCTTTTTTTCTTTTAATCTATTTCTGTGGAAGCCGCGAAGCTCCTTTTGGCTGGTGTACCTGGCCTGTCCTTTAAAAGCTTAGTTTGTAGGGTGTCATTACTGAGGACGGGTTGGAAAGCATCCTGCTTCTTTTGCAGGAGTTCCGTGACGAGTTTTCCGTGACGGAACTCGTCACGGTGGTGCGCTTCTGTAGGAAAAGCAACGGCGGTCAAAAATAACAATACGCTATTGAAAACCACTCGGTTGTGAAGTAAGCCATTAGCTGGTGCCGCGAACTTTAAAAGATCTATAAACCACTCGACTAAAATTATTTACCCATTCCAAGTATATGCTTTTCACCAGAGAAATGAATAGAATGAGTAAAAGATTACTTTGCAAGTGAATTGAGAGAAACTATGGAAATGGACTAGCGCAAACGGCGTTCGAATTGGTCCAAAAAAAGCATTGGGCATTAGTATAGGCAGAGTCTTCACATGACTGAGATGGGCGAACGTTGAGGAGTATAACAAGATTTGGAACGAAAATGCCTAATACTCGGGCTACAAAAACACTGTCTAGTCTATCTAGTGCCTTGGGTCGCATAACAAACATAACTGTCTTATTAAAGTTTCAATGAAAATGACTTAATAACATATAAGTTCGAAACTATTTTGCTTTTATTAAGCGCGTAACAGTGACGACACAAGCAAGCTCTAACAGCTCGCGCGCGACAAACTTCTTCGGCAAAACTCAAAGCAGTTTACGGGGGATTGTTTTTAATTGGACCCCAGTTAAAAAACGCATCGTTTTTGTTTACGTTCTTGTCGTAGTTAGTGAGAAAAAAAATTTTTAAAGGCCTTTAAAGACCTCTACGTTTGTGTGGTCACGCTCATAAGCACGCACTGCTAAAGGTGAGATATTTGGAAACAAAAGAATAAACAAAAGCTCTCATGGCCTTTGTTTCCTTGCAAGACGGTAATGGCTACAAAGGAAAGACCGCGCAGACTTCGACCAATGAGAGCAATTCAGTTCGCGCTTCACTTCAGTGTAATATTACAGACTTATGCTTCTAGCTCAAATGTACGGTACGATGTCCCGAGAACAATAGCCATTCTGCGCGATGTAGACGGTTATAATTCCACAGCAACAGGTTGCTATCCTGGTAGTTTAGACCCTGTCCTCTTCTGTGCTTGCATTCCTGTTCGGTAGTAGCGACGAGCGAAAACATGTAGTTACGTGAATCACGACGGCTAAACAGGAAAGGCAAATGACAAATGCACGTGAAAGCGATTTGGAATTAAATGGGACACGCGAACGGAGATTTCACTTAAACGTGATTTGTAACCTATACTATCAATTTTTGTAATTCATACTTGGCGAATGTCTTTTGGCAAAGAGCTCCAGACGTGGATGTAGGGAAAATACTAACCGATTTTCTAAACGAGCGTCGAAGGCGCAAGCTTGGGATTTTTTCTTTTATATTTTAGCTTCCTGAAGTCTTCTTTCCTGGGTTTGTGAGTCATCCAGACAGGATTTTGGCCAGACTTTAAATTGGGAATTTTTTAGTGCAAAAATATTTATTTATGAAAAATCTGACCCATTTTCGTAAAATGGTGGAAACCGGATGTGAATCCACGTCTGAGATCGGCTCATAAATTAAATCATTAGGAAACTTAAGAACCACGACGACGACTTTGTCGACGACGACCGGAAGTGAGATACCGTGCACTGCGCAAGCGCGGTTAACAAATTTCGTCGTCGTGGTGTCGTCGACGACGCCAAACACAGTAGAATCACGTCGTCCTGCAATCCACAAGCTTCGGCAGGTATAACTCCCTGTTTTTAAGCGATTTTTCAAGGGCTTTGTATTTTTTCACCTCGTAAATCCAGGTATCCTTTCTTTTTTCTCCTAACAAGCGATGTTGATTGAAAATTTGACTGATGAATTGTGTTTACTTCGAAGACAACACTGAGCGGTGCAGGCCGAGCGAGCGAACTCGTAAGTGACAAATTTATTTGTACGTATTTAGGTCGGGCAAATCATATGTCTTTAATATAGAGGAAATAAACTTCATATGGAAAACAGCTATCGCATCGGAATGTCTCTTTTTCCAAATCTAAACTATGACAGACACTCGGACTCGGTCATGTCATTCAGGTTGAAAGTTGAATAACCTTCGTACGGAAAGCAGAGATTTTTCCACACGAAAAGGTCTGACAACACTAAAAATTCTTCATCGTCAATGAAAGTAGACGTACGGCTTATAAAATAAGATCTTTCATCGTCTTAAAAGACGCCTTTGCGAAAAAAACTTTGTTGCGAACGAACATCACAGTCTACATGTTTGTTTACATGCAGTGTCGTCGTCGTCGACCTATCGATCGACTGCATCTTAAGTTTCCTTTTTCCCGCCATAACTGACGTTCTCGTTCCAGTCCTTTCCCAGTCAACAGACGTCGTCGTCGTGAACTTCGTCGTGGTTCTTAAGTTCCCTAATGTGTGTCAGTTGGCCGTAAATTTTTAGGGAAGACAAATTGTAAAGTGTGAACCTCCTGCCTTACTGCAGGTGGGTCATAAGAAGTAATGCCCAATATCCTGACTTTTGAAAGAGATGTTAAGGAAAACGGGATACTTTTGAGGGTCTAAAACAGGTTATTCGATAGGAAGAATCAATCCGTGTATTTATGTTTAATTTTCGGACAAGGTCAAGAAACTTATTCTTTATGCGTGAAGAGTCTCAATATTCTTACGTGAAAGCATTTAAAGGGATCCTCTTTGTACACATTTTCGTGACTCGACCTCTCAAAAGATTCTTATAATTCTTCCTCTAGCAGGGAGGACTAATTATCTTACCTGAAGTAGCAATGCACAAGCTTTTCATTCCAATTTGTCATGAAGGAGGAGATCAACAAGAATATTCCACAGCTTAATAGCATCCAGTGAGACACGTGATCCTCGTGTTTTAAAAAGAAACCTGGCAAGTCAATCCTAAACACCTTCCAATATATGACAAACGAATAAACAAAGGCTATAAAGGCGTAAGATGTCTTTTTTCTCAGAAAAGGAAAAAACAGCCATAAACCAAAAGCAGCGAATCCAACGAAAATCTTTGCCACCAAATCGATCTTCACAAAAAAGTCATAAATTGTGTACGGGATAAACGTGAATATAAGCATACATGCAATAGCGTATTCAATCAGCAGCATAACGCTTTTAAGACAAGGTCGACACCTTTTAAGCTTTTTTGAAGTGATAAAATACAAGACAATGAAAGCAAGGAACAGACCAAGAAACAGCCAAGTGATACCGCGTTTGCTACTTTCGCTTTCACAACGTGTAGTGGGAGCCTGTTCAGTTGCTACAGTCCCATCCACTTCTCGTTTCCTTGCTAAAGCAGCATCGCAGTCTTCCGAGTATCGCATTAATTTTCCAAAGATGAGATCAATGATTACCGCCACTGGAAATGCATAAAATCCCCATGAAATTGCTGGCAAAATAAAAGTCACTATGCAGAAAACGACAAAGATAACTGTGTCCCAGCAACCAGAAATTATGCCAGTCCAGTCACAAATGTATCCCGATCTTTGTCTCATGTGTTTATAGAAGTTCTTATGCCAGCCTCCCTCGCCTTTTCCTTGTCTCCTTTCACTTTCTTTTTTATCTTCTTCGTGATATTTCCAGTCCAGGTAAGCTGTGCCAGTGTAACCACCCCCTGACACGCAACTCAAATAATCCACTTCTACTTTGTTCTCTAGTAGTCTGCTCAGGACTCCGGAACAAAACGCTGCTGACCTGATGCCACCACCAGAAAATGCCAAACCAGTACCACCTTTTGATATTTCTGAAATATTACATGTAAAAAAATGTTTAATACCTTCTGTTTACAAGTTTCTGTGACCTATCAGTTTTGTCTTTTTAAAAAATATCGTATTCAGTTTCACTTGTCAGTCTAGAAAATAATCATTGGCACGCTTTCGAAATTGTTCAGTTACTAAAGGTATAAAAAACATCAGAGAGAGAGTAGTAATTAGACCATTTCCACGTTTTGAAATGTTTTGATCCAGGAACCAAAAATATCAATTTTCCAATCATGGTGCGAATTTGGAATCAAGTGACGTGATGCTCGAATGTCCGGAAGACGGTCAAGCTAGCTAGCAATATGCGATGAACAAACAAAACAAAACAAAAACAATCAGATAAAAGAGAAGTTAAGAACCCTTTCATTACCCACTAGGATGAACCGTTTGCAGGAAAGGGAACGATTCGTAAGTATCTGTTAGCATCATAACCAGAAATCGTATACAGTCAACGGTTAAACCATTCGGTCACGTAAATTTCGGTATTCAATATGATGGGGATTTAATATTTACAAGGTAAAAGCAACTTCTAAGTATACACTAATTTGTTGCCTCTAAGTAATCTCTAGCTCATTTTAATGATGTATTTAGTAAATGAAATCTCTAAGGTTGAAAGGAATTTCCTTGATGAGCAGAGACTGGGGAGGAACTTTCCGCAGTGGTCTTGGCAGGAAGCTCCACCCTAAGGGGTACCTCTTTCAGGCTTCAGGTATATAAAAGGGTAAGGGTTTCACAATAGGGACCTTTAGCATCAGGTTTTTCGTGGGAAACGGCAAACCGCAAACCGCAAAATGTCACGTGACCACGGCCTTGCGGTCACGTTTGCAGTTTGCAGTTCACGTTTGAACCGCAGGAAGGGCTTCCAGCGGTAAGTGATTTACGGCAAGGTTTTTTGCCACCAAAAATTGTACAGCCTCGCGTTTAAAGGTATGAACTAGCTTTTTGTATCCGTTTGCGATGTGTTTGTTGGATTTTTGATCTCGAATCAATGAATTATTGCTGAGTTTTGGGCGATTAAAGTGATGCACTTCGACTTGATGAAAACAACATGGCGGCCCTAAACAATGAACGCGTAGTTCAAATCAGTTTTATATTCCTTTCTGCCGTACCAACAAAGCAAAGTATTCTGTTCCAATCCAGAGTTAAATTTTTTTTTCTATCTTGTTTCTGAATTCATAACTTAACTCAGTCTCTGTTTGGTTCCTATTTTTAACGTATCACTCCGCGAATATCATTTTATTTTGCTTATCTCTTTTAGACTGGGGAGCCCGGGCTTCATAAAGCCCTCTGGTTTCTTCTGGGCTCCCTTGCAACCTTACAATTTCAATATGTATTCTTGTATTGCATTGTATTTTGGCTAAATAAAAATGAACTGAACTGAACTGAACTGAACGTCTTGCTAAAGTTTGAAATCTCGGCAACGCGAAACTGCAAACGCGTAACTGCGGTTTGCGGTCTGCGGTTTGCGGTTTACCTGATGCTAAAGGTCTCTAATATATGAAATGGTGAGGAAATCTTTCTTAAATTGTTAACAGGCGGTAAGTGGTCTAGTGGTTCGCTCATATTTTGAACGACTGTGCATTTACAGTAGTTAAAAGGGTAGGGGGTTGATTAATAATAATAATAATAATAATAATAAGTAATGATAATAGCGTAGCTCCTTGCCCGCGCGTGCGGAGCCCCATAGCTAAGTAAATCTACCCATCCTAGAAAATTTGGTAACCACGTGACCGTACACCGCACGAGCGACTGGCCGTCCGTCCGCACCACAGGCACACCAATATAAAATAACTCAATCAACAGGTATGGCAATCCAAATGCAACGGAAGAAAATCGCATAACCGCCAGGACTTTTAGAGAGAGAAAAAAAACAACAAAGTCTGTCTTTTTCGACTTTTTTTTGATATTAACACTCACGTGGATAACAGAGAAAGAGCTAGGGAGTACAAATTTCGTTGGAAGAAAAACATGAATATTTCATAGCGGCGGTGAGAAAATGAGAAACGCTAGCAGCCAGGTGAAAATGAGCGGTAGTGAAAAGATAATTAAAGTGAACATGAACACAAGAAACAAAATATTCGGTAAGCACTGGCTAAATCTATTTAGTATATACTAAAACAGTGGATAGTGTTTTTCGCGCGCTCTGATTTGCTACTCAATCAGTGAATATCCTGCATTATTCACTGATTCACCTCCACTTCCTCCGAGCCAGCGACGCCAAACTCGCGTAAGTTGCGAGCAAAATGCCTTCCCGGTTTGCTGCCGTAACAAACTAAGAAATTTCACAACTAATCAAGAAAGCTATGCCCAAAATACATGAAGAAGGTGACGAATGATTTTAAATATAAAAAGAATTCACAACTCCTTTTGAAGAAACGTCCCCGCAAGAGCTAAACAAACGCCTTCAAAAGTTTTATTTGTCGCCAAGAAAAAGCGACGACCGCGGCCGTTCGGTCTTCGAGCGCCAAAATTGTAATCGTTGGCAACAGTAGATAAAGTAAAAATCATCATTTTTGTGCACAATTATCTCACTGTTTTAGTATATACTATAACAATTATTCACCTCAGTGTCGGTGGCTAGTAGCTCCTTACTAGCCCCTGGTAATCGGACATGTTAAATCGGACAGTTTTGAAGTTACAATTAGCAAAATTAAGCTATAAATATGGGCTGTTAAGAACCAATCAGATTTAAGCATTTTGTTATTGACACAATTATAATTATTATATTATAATAATAATAGCAGTTCTCATTACGAATTTCGCATAAGCCTCAACGCGTTTACAAAAATGGTACTAATTTAAATGGTACTAGTATTAGGTGCACACGTAATTATCTATGTGTATTTAAATAATAATCATAATCATAATCATAATAATATAATAAATATAAAATCTTGTTCTGGGGTCTATAACAGGCAACTAACAAAATGCTTGTTTGAACAGGAAATTTTTTAAATTAGACCCAAAAATCGTTCAAAGCTTGACTCTATCTATTTTGATGATAGGAAACGTCGAGTTTCTAGCCAATTCTAGCGGTAATGCCACAAGATTTGCAATATTTTTTGTTTCC
Organism: Porites lutea; assembly: GCF_958299795.1. Classification (NCBI taxonomy): domain Eukaryota; kingdom Metazoa; phylum Cnidaria; class Anthozoa; order Scleractinia; family Poritidae; genus Porites; species Porites lutea. The sequence continues at coordinate 11,044,107 of NC_133211.1, forward strand.
CCATATCTCCTTCATACCTAGCAGCCAAATTTTACCCGCATGCCCGTGGCTGTTTTGGCATGCATTCGTCTTGTATGGCATTTCTGGCTATGGTGAACAGAGAACTTCTGACATTTCGCGACGCCACTACTGATTTCCCCGCGAAATGACGACGTCATTATTTGTTTCACTAGTTATAAAATACATCGTACCAACCTCTCTGGCCTTTGCTTTGCTTTGTCTCTTCCTTTGTAGCCCCATAATGTCCCTGTTCGCTTTCATCTAGTAGGCTGGTCTTGTCATGTGCTTGCGACATTTTAGGCGAAATTCTCCCTGAAAATAAATGATAAAGGCGACGAACAGAACAGTCATTTTTTTTCAATCGCCTGATTCACCAGAGGCGTATAGTAACAGCCTGCGTGCGCACGTGAAGACAAATATTGAAAGGTTAAGGTTGCACTGCACAATTTCTCTAACTGCCAAAGATGGCGGCTATGATAAAGCCTCATTAGATGATTAATAAAATGAGGTTGATTGATGGAAAAAGTTGTTGCAGAAAATGTACGCTTGATGTTGAGTTCTATTTCTTTGTATCGATAACCGAAGCCTTCAATAGTGAATGTGCTGAACCACTGCTTGACACTGCATTTGGCAATGCTGGTAATAACTGGAAACAAAGCTCCGTCTTTATTCCTTAATTGCAGAAACGTTATGATGATCTATTATGATCTGCCATATCATAAGCGAGTTTAAGAAAAAATGGAAGTCCTATCTTCTAATCAATCAAGTCTGATCTTAACCTTGCTTATATGTTCTATCACTGATATTATTTGATATTTTATTTCCTCTCTTTGCTCCTGCCGATTATCTGAATATAACGGTTTCCAACAAGAAAGCTCTTGCTACCTTGGACACTGCACACAAATAAAATGTCTTAGTTTAATGATTATTTATCAGCTACTTTGTTCTCCTACTTACGTACACTTGTGTAAATGCCTATACTAGTTTGAAATAAAGAAAGACTGAAAGCCGAGATTGATCGAGGGTTTGTAATAATGTTGTTATGCATGATATTTTTAAGGCTAAATAAACCCTTTCTATGCAATGGCCTCTCAGATTTCGAAAAGTGTTTAGACATTTATATTTCTCGGGCTTATAAGGTTGGGATCAGTATAACTTCTTATTACTGATTATTACACGATAAATTATCAGGGGTTTCAACTGTGTTAAGTAACCTCAAATTAAAGCCCGGATTTTTAAAAGACGTTATCATAACATTTACTTTATGTCCAGTTTTTGCAGATTCACGCTGTAGGAAAAAAAAAACAACACAAAGGCTAAAAGATACCCCGGGAGTGATAACTGTCTTTTCGATTTCCACAGGCGCGAGCAACATCCGGGTAAAGGTTACGCCTTGAAAATTCGGATAGGTGTTTACAGCTTGCTTGATAAAACCGCTCTCTTATTTATGGGTAAAATATGCAATTTTCGACTATCCTATTTGAAACTTGAACTGCAGGCTCGCCTTGACGTAACATGAAACCTTACCCTATTGCAGAGCTGTCCGATTAGTCTAGTATGACCCTCTATATACTAATAGCTTGAGGTAAATTATGTTAATATTTTTATGGCTTGAAGAAGTAGCCGCACCTTTGACAAATATACAATGTATGATTAAAATTATTACAACATTTCAATAACCGACCAAGATCCATTTTGGCTTTTTTCAAAGCTTTAGTCACGGTATTTCCAAAAACTTGTGATTCCTCTTTGCTATAAGGAACTTTAAACCATAGACTTGTTCTTGGTTACTACACTGGTGATAATATGGAGATTCTCCACTGTATTCGAATCCTTCTTCCAGTGCACAGTTTAGAACCACCTACAACATAATATGTAGTGTAAACATGGTTTTAGCCATGTAGTTACTAACATGGATAATGTCTTTCTATTATCCATGTTACTAGTTGTACTAATGACTGTTTTGGGAATTGTAGAGAGACTTGACTATGTATATCAACCCAGTAAAAAGCTGAAATGCGATCGTCTGGGTGAGTGTAGTCCTGAACTGATTGACATTTTCACAACCTCTGTAGCAGTCATCAATCGTATGCCGAATACACCT